>NW_022900936.1:63458624-63493132 GCF_012274545.1 Fukomys damarensis
CCTCCTCTCTTCTCGCAGTACTGGGATAAGAATCCCAGGTGCTTTGCACTGAACTACATCCCCACCCCTTTTTTTACTTTTATTTTTTTGTCGTGAGACAATCTCATCAAGTTGCTAAATTGCCAAGCTGGGCTTGGACTTATCTTCCTGCCTCAGCCTCCCAGAATGGCAGGGTTTCAGGTGTGCACCACCATGCCTGGCTTGTTTTTCTCATGCTGCAATATTGCAGTCTCTAAAGCCGTTTTTATTTGCATACCTAATTATCACAGTATAACTGCTAACTATATGTATTTGAAAAATCATTCCTTAGAGTAAAAACAAAACCCAGGAATAAGATGGTGATGGGAGTAGCATTCTGTCTTGACTTTCCCACAACAAAGCGTGAGGTCAGAGGAAGATGTGTGGGTTCAAGATCCATGCCTGCAGCAGGGTAGGGAGAAGGCAGAGCTGAGCCCAGGTAAAGCTGAGAAACAGGCAGGGTGTCTACTCTCTCAAGTGCCATCCTGCCTTAGAGGACCTCCTCTTCTGCTGCCCTCATGGTGCCTCCTGGCCAGCAAGCAGCCCCTGTCCAATGCCTGGGCCACGATATACCTGTCTCTCTCTCTTTGCACTGAGTTTGGTTAGACCTGCCCATCTTGTCAAGCCTCTGACTTCTTTTGTGACCTCAGTGTCACTGTAACCTCTCAGGGACTCTGGTCTTATTATATTCCATGGACTTTTGGCTCTAACGTTCAAAGATGAGATTAAAATCTTTGCTTTGACACAGGAAAGCTTTCTAAACTGCCTGTTTTCACATGTATAAAATGGGGCTAGTAATGACACCTACCTTTTGGAACTATTCATGTTTTACATAGAATACTATCTGGCACATGGTATGCACAAACAACAAAAAAAGTGGAAATATGAATATGTTACCTACATATTACTGACTTTTTAAAATGTATCTGGTGTCTTCTTTCAGCCAGCCTGCCATGAAATGGGAACCCAAGGAAACCCTGGCCACATCACTTGCTGGTCTCTTCCTCCACCATTTGAGGAATTTTGACTCAACCAAAGAGGCCCCCAGAGTTTTCTTTCCCTTCAACCTTCTCATGGTTCTGCCTTGTAGCGCTACACACTCAGTGATGAGCCTGAGAGGCTCACAAATCATTGTACTTTGAAGTTATGAACTCTCAGGGAACAAATGCTAAACCATGGAATTTTAGCATCAAACTGTTGTTCGAAAGCTACAAATAATTTTCAATCTCTCTCAATACTTAGAGGCTTAGAGTCACCTAGGGGCATACAAATTCTCCTTTAAGGCAAAATGTAAAAGAGATTTCTACCCATTCTTTCTGGAAAAACAGACAGCAATATAGCTGTTTTAAAAATGAAGGCTTGGGTGGTTCCATGGTAAAGTGGTTTCCTAGCATGCACAAGGCCCTGGGTTTGATCCCAAGCACATATATGCATATGCACATGTGAGAGGGGGAGAATAAGAGGGAGGGGGAGAGAGGAGAGAGCATGAAGATTATATGGTTCGGGGTGTAAGTGACATGAAATGTCCTCTATAAGAATTTAGGCTGTTTTACACGTGAAGTGGCATACTGGTCACCAACTTGTCTGAGTCCTGTGAAACAGCAGACCCTACATGCAGTTTACAGGAAGTGGGCTGAGTGCTTACAGCCAGGCAGCAGGAACAACTGAAGCATCAAAAGCCAGTTCTCCAAAGATCTTCCCAGGCAGAGAAAAATCTCTTCATCATGAGCCTCCAAAAGCAGGCAGGCTGGGTTCCGTGCCCTAGAGTCCCACAGTTCACTAAGGCATTAAAGGTCATCTTGTTTCTGGGAAAGGGGAGGACTAGAAGAAGATCCAGCTTGTCCTAACCAGTTCTGCAATTATTCTTGCGAACTTCGAGGAAGGGAGGAACTCTATTAGTGCTAGGCCGGTGTAGAGCCATCCTGTGCCATGCTTATACTATATAATACGTTCTGAGGAGTGTGTGTGTGTGTGTGTGTGTGTGTGTCCACATATAATACAAATAGGACATCAGGAGTGGACACTCCAAAATCAGGCCATTCACCTTACACTGAAGAAGAATCTGGCAAAGATTGTGCCTCCTGAAGATCAAAGCATAGGGCCTCGAGGCATTTTAGTTTGGGCAGTGCAGTTTCACGACCATTCTATCTGACTTAAACAAAAGAATGAGGTCTAAATTATTTTGTTTAGTGTGGAAAGTAAGGTTCAAGAGGGTTTGGATAGTAGGTTAAAAAAAAATACATGAAAGAATGTCTTAAAGGATATGCAAGGGAAGGGTGATCTACAAGATCTAAGAAACTGATAGGTGTGGGGGTGTATGTAGAGATTTGTTGTTCACCATATGTTTTTGTAATTTTTATTTTTAAATTTGATTTAATATTTATTTATTTATTTTGAGACAGGGTCTCACTCTGAAGTTGAGACTGACCTGGAACTCACTATGTAGCCCAGGCTGGTCTCGAACTCACAGTGATTCTTCTGCCTCAGCCTCTCGAGTGCCGGGATTACAGGAGTGCACCACCATGCCCGGGTGTACATTTTTATTTTTTAAAAGGAGGTACATGTAGAACTCGCACTTCAAAAAATTAATGTGGCCATTTTGTAGTCACAAGTTGGTGTGGCCTAGAATTACTAAGGCTGGTTTATAGCTATATTTCCCTTCTTGACTCCTCTGAAAGCAGTAATTCACTATTACTCCCCCAGCCCACATCGCTGCTACACACACAATAATAGAGGCCCATTCACTTGTGCTGCCACTGACCCCAGCTATGACTCAGCAGGGTGTGTTGAGACTGAGCAAGAATGCTGGCCTTGCCTACAAGAGCCGGGACTATTTAACAGGAGACTGTCCTGGTCAGAGTGTTGTAGGACAGTGGTGGTGACCCTATGGTGTGTGCTGCAGTGGCCTCTCCGCTGGCATGCAAGCCAAATCACCCCAGCATCAGCCCAGCAGCCGAGCCTGGGATAGCAGCGCACATGGAGGCCTTGTGCATGCTCAGGAAGGAGTAGCAGCACCACGCTATGACCTGCGTCACACACTGCAACTCATTAGCCTGGACCCCTCTGAACTTTCCCAGGCCTGGTCGGTATTCAGGTTCAATTGCCGTGTTGGCACGTGGCAATGAATAAGTGGGTTTTGGGTGGCAGTTGGAGCACTCGGTCTCTAAAAGGCTTGTGAGCCGGGGATTTACCTCAGCGGTTCGGTGGCCTGCCTTGCAAGTGCAAGGACCTGAGTTCAATCCCCGGTACCAAAAAATAAATAAATATAAATAAATAAAAGGCTTATGATTACTCTTCTAGGCATTGTGCTGCAGCCTGTGACTCTGCTGTTGTCCTCTTTCCTTCCCCTTCTCCTCGGAGACCAGACTGCACCACAGCCTGTAGAGTGTCCCTACCTTCTTCAGCATCCCTTATTCTTCACCGCTGTTGGCCCAATAAACCCCTTGCACATCAAGTCCCACCCGGATGCATTCTTCTCCAAGGACCTGAACTAATAAACTGTACACTGCATTGGCTCAGAGCACTCGATTTACTCTGAATCCCAGCTCTGCATGACCTTGGGTAGCCCTCTCTGAGCCCTGACTGTACAGTACTTACTGCTCGGAGCTGTTATTCAGAAAGGATGATCCTGGCCCTGCTGCTGGGATCTCTGCCCTGCAGCAGTGTGCAATGGTTTAGGAAGTGTCTGACACACCTACCTGCCTAACTCCATCCCTCCGCCTGCCAAGAAATAGCTCCCTATCGTTTCTGCCACTCCTTTGGGTGAAGATGTACCCTGGACAGCCCTGGTTCCAGGCCTAGGTTGGCCACTCCACCAACAGGCTCTCCATAGTTCATCTTTCTTTTCAGCTATTTCTTTTATTTGTGAATTCAGGAAGTTGAACATCTCTTCCTGGAGGCTGGATTTTAGCTTTAGCTCCAAGATTCCACGAAAGGTAGTACTCTCCAGAGGCAAATTCCATTTTCTACTCTCTCCAGTGTCGTGTCTCATTGGCACTGCTTTCTGCTAGGCCCTGAGTATTCAAAAGTGAAAGAGGTCTCTGCCCCTGACAAACATGTCCATAGAAAATTCCAGTACAATGAAGGTTTTGTGACCTGGAGATGAAAGACTTCCACCTTATCATTACTGACATTTCATAATGGGAAATGGGAGAGGTGCAGGGAATAGTTTCCTGATCAGGGTTGGCTCAAAGAGGAAGATCAGCATGTTTCAATGTTCCCTAGCTGGGAATAAAAATAAAAGGAAACTGTTTATTTTCATTGAGAATAAGAAACTGAAAACTCTGGAGGTTAAACAAATAGAAAGTTTGTTTTTCTCTTTTAGGCTATGAGGCCAGTTAATGATTAGTGAGTTCCCAGGGGGAATTCTTTGAAAGGCTGGGGTGTGTGATCTCTCTGGCCTTAGCAGTCTGCTGCTCACCAGCTCAGAGACCTCCAGCTCAGCGATGCCCAGGAGCTGCTGGGAGAGAAGTTTCTGGCTGTGGTGGCTCCTTCTGTGGCTCAGCCCTCGGAGTGCAGGTAGGCAGTGAGCTCCGGCCTGGGGTAGAACTCATTTCAGTCAGTGACTGTATTTCTTCAGCTGTCTACTCATGCAGTCCTAACGGTTGGAAGGTCCCCTAAAAGTCCTTTGCTTCTCCCCAGGTGAATTTAAAAGAGGGGGAAGAAAACCCCTATTATCATAATGGGAACAATGGTAAACAAGATGCTTACTTAGGTAACAGAAATTGAACTTCCCTTGGTTGTCTGACTCATTTTTCTAAAACTTGCATTTCAGTCCTTTTCATCTCGCACAAGCCAGGATGACTAGAAGAAAACATAATTGATTAATTTAAAAATATTCATTCTCACCTCATAAATACCAACTGTTCCAAGATATATTTCATTTTAACATTTAAATTTTCTGGACCAATGACGATTCTGTCCTAGAGATTGTTAGATGTTCTTTCTCATTTTGCCAACCCAACTCAAGTTCAGATCTGTCATACCCTTTGGTTGGATTACCAAACCAGTCCCTGCTAGCCACAGATGCCCATTAGAACAACTTTCCTTCAATGCCATTTGCATTGTATTTTTCCCCCTGGTAAAGAACCTGCCCGTGGTAACTGCTTGCTTAATATACCAAATTAGGGCACACACACACACACACACACACACACACACACACACACACACACACACACACACACACACACACACACACACACACACACACACACACACACACACACACACGCACACACGCTCATCCTTCTCACCCCACCAGAGGCAGCAGCAGCTGCCCCAGAAAGCCCCCTGATAGCAGACTGCTTCTGCCTTCTCTATTGACGCCCTGTGCTTCTCATCCCTCAGCTTTAGAACATGCAGTCCCTTTGCTTGGAGTTGGGTTATTCTGTTCTTTGCGTCTTCCAAGGGAGCTTCCTGCCTCCTCTTTATCCCTCACGCAGCACTCTTTCCTGGCTCTGAAGTCCAGCTCATGAGTGTGTTCTCACCCTGCACCCTGGGTAGCTTGTCAAGGTGCTGAAAGCAGGCTTTCTCCTTCCTGTCACTTGTAGTCCCAAAGTGAGGATGAGTGGCTCTTGCCTCTTAGCACAGGTAGCCGTGTGTTGGGCATACAGCAGTAGGTTAAGGAACGCTGCTGCCTTGCACAGGGGAGGCAAGGTGTTGAACATCTTCCTTCTTATCTGAACTGAGTGTACTGTCTATAGTGATAATGTTCATTAAGTTAATGTTTTCTGTCCTTTTGAAAGTGTTATTTTGGAATTAATGAGTTGGTGAAGAGGCAGAGATAGCGACTTGGTGAAATGAGGTGGTGGTGGGAGCAAGATGTAATTGCTTTTTAAGGCAGACCAAGGGAAGTAGGTGAGAAGGCAGAGACTGCTGGAGGCAGAGAGATTAAGGTAATGGAAAGGGAGAGAACAGCATGGAGGTTAGAGAGGCGCTGGGTGTCTGCTGGGCAAGAAGACCCCTCGCTCCACCGGGCGGCAGCTGGTTTGGTGGGCTGTGGGAAGGTGACCTCTGCTTGCTTCTCTGGTTGGGTGCCTGTGCCTTTCAGGGCCACCCAGGTCACAGACAGTGCTTTGCTTGGATGGTGGAGGTCAAGACAATAGAGCCTTAATCAAATTGACATTGTCAAGAGACCACTGCTGGGATAGGAAACAAATTTCTGGATCCTTAAGCTGTTGTTCATTAAAAAGCATGATTTGTATTTTCTTCGGAGGCAGCCAGAAACTTTTAAAAGCTTTTGATAAGACCATGGCTCTTCTTCACGCAAGCCTACAAATGCCCCACAGGCAACTGAAAACTTTAGACATAGATCCATTACTCATTAGGAAATGCCAATAGAAAAAGTTAATTAGGCCTAGCCCATCTCATCCCCTTTTCATCAAGAAGTCAAACAACAAATGGGAGCAAGGATACAGGGGGAAAGGAGCACTTTTACATCGTTGAAGGGAATGTAAACTAGTACAGCCACTGTGGAAATCAGTATGGAGATCCCTAAAAAAAATGAGCAGAATTTAATTCCACCCAGCCATTCTCTTCTAAGTGTCTTTCTGCAAGAGTTTAAGACATATTATACTGATATATGCATAATCATATTTATAGCAGCAAAATTCATCATAGCTAGATTCTGGAAGTGGCCTATGTATACTTCAAATGGATGGATGGAGAAAATGTGGTATTTATACACAATGAAATGGTATTCTGTAAAGAAGAATAAGTTTGAGTCATTTGTAGGAAAATGGATGCTCCTTGGGACAATGATGTTAAGTGAAATAAATCAGACACACAAGCTTAAATGTCACATATAATAAATTAACTAGCAAAGTAAAAGATAGATAATAAGAAACAGATCAATCTTTTGCAAATGGGAAGGGTACCAAGAGATAGAGGAGTAAGGAGAAGAAAAAAGAATTAATATGTGTTATGTATATGTACCTGTAGGTGACCCTGTATACCTGTGGGACCTTGAACCCAGAGCCACGACTTTGTTCCTCCCAGGCCTGGGGTGGGGGTGGGGGATGAAGAGGATGCATAATAAAAAAGACACGGAGTCAGCTCAAAATGAGGGCAGCTGGAAGGCTTGCACCTCTAGCAGGCAGAGGAAGCCTGAGCCGTTGGCTTACCTCGCCTTTATTCATTTTTTATTTTATTTTATTCACAGGCACAGGCAATAAAAGTAATAGGGGATTCATCTGGTTTCCAATATCCACTAGTTCATTCTGTGGTAAACAGCTTAACCTCAACTTCTTGACCTTCCCCTAATGTGCCGTCAGCCCTGAGTGCAGCCTTTCTCCTTTGTGCTCACAGAGGAGGCCAATTAGGCCTTAATTCTCCTCTGGTCCTTAACATGTACCAACTCCCCACAATGAATGTGATATTACGTACTATAAATATGTACTAATAAACATTTTATGGACATATAATGTGAATTCACTATATATAGTATATTTTCCTTTTGTAATATGTGCACATAAATATAACTGTGTGCTCCTGCAAGTGAATCTTTCTGTATTAATATATAGAGATATCTAATTCTCTTTAATGTTTGTTTATACATTATATACTGGATCTGAAAGAACTTACATATTTTTTACATAGGTGAGAAAAATTGCCTTGCAGAAGTTATGATTATTAGTATTTTGAGCATGGCTATTTCTTCACCTCTCTGTCAATACTCTGTTAAAATCAACATTCTTAGTACCATCAATCTGATAGGAAAAATAATATTACCTTTTTGCTTAATTCTTACTATGGGGGTTCAGGGGTGCCTGTGTGGCTACCTTCCTGGTGCTGGAGGGATGGCGGCTCCTGGCAGGAGAGGGCGTGGCTATCCTTCCGGGGTGGGTCTGGGCCCAAGCAAGCCCTCCTGGCACTGGAGTGATGGTGGCCCCACAATTCTTACTATGATAAGGTTTAATGTCTTCTTCTTCTTCTTCTTCTTTTTTTTTTTCTGGTACGGGGGAATCAAACTCAAGACCTTGTGCCTGTGAGACAGGCAGCAGCACCACTGAACTAAATACCCAACAGTTTAACATCTTTTTATGCATCTATTGGCCATTTTCAATTGCTTGCAATTAATTGCCAGCTTATGCCCTTTGCTTCTTTATTTACAAGGACTTTTCCCCCTCACTGAGTTAGGGCTCTATAAAAATTAGCCTTTTGGCAGATGAAGTTCAAATGCTTCTCACCTGTTCTTTCCCCCAGACACTTCCTCATTTTCTGAATCACCCAGCTATCGTGTGACTCTAGTTTCAAGTCCTGAGTGAGTCCGAGCCAAGCTGGTTCTTTACTTATCTTGCCAGAAAGTGGGCCTGCGTGGTCCTGGCCCAAAGACCTGCTCCCAGAAGACCAGGCATACGGTGGGCTCTTGCTCTGCAGGTATGTAGGCCTCTTGGATTAGGATGAGGCCTCTTTTTCAGTTTGCTGAAATCCTTGAGCCTCTTCAGACTCCCGAGTTCAGTATCCCGTACCCTCCTTTGTTCAGAAAACCTCACTCTGACCTGCACAACCTCACCCAGGTCCTCGGCTCCCTCCTGCATGTGCTGTCCTCACCCTGACACCCTTGGAAATCCCCAGACCTGCCATGGCCTTTTCTCCTCCCGGTTCCCTCCAGGTACCTGCTATCTAGAATGTCCATGCCTCCCCGCTGGGGTCCTCCCAGCACCAGGCTCTTGGTCCTTCACTCAAAATCTGGCTCCTGCTCCATGTGAAGGCAGTGTCCACACCCGCTGGTTCGATGACGTTCCCAGCTGGAGTGCGGTCTCAGCGAGGGCAGGGTTATATCGTCATTCTTACATTATTGCCTCCATGTCACAAGCTAAACACATGGCGAACTCTCCAGCATCTTGATTAAATCTACCCACGCTGGGAATCGGTCGGTCGTGAGCATCAGAGGAAACACATCTTCACATCACAATTGAACGCAATTTCCTACTCTTTGACTGGAGAGCCTCTCATGGCTTTCTAGAGGGCATTGGCTGATACAGTCACAAAGCAACTTGGTGATCTGCAAAACTTCACCAACCAGAATTAAAGGAGGCTGGAACAAAGGCAGAAAATACTGTGTATGCAGAGGAAGGTGCTGGGAAAGCAGATGGAAATACCTTTCATTCCCCCGTGTGTCTGTACCAAGAATTCCTTGCAAAAAAGGAGGGAGACTGCCCCCACTGGCCCTTCCGTGACTGCCACGCTTGTTACCTGCCAAGACTTTTGTCTTTCTCCCAGACACCCTTTGCCAAGGCCTAGAACCCTGTTTTCCCAAGAGGAAAATTGAAGACAAGTAATACTGTGCTATGCAGGCATGTCCCCTGGGCCACCAAGGAATTTCACTGACAAAGAGCATGGCTGGTGAGTGTGCATGTGGCCCAGGATGAGAAACATAGCCTCTCTCCCGCTGAACAGCTGAGTAGTGGGTCCTCTGATCCTTAAAACTCTCCATGTATAAGGACCTTGTACTCAGGACCAGTGGCCATCCTGGAGGGAAAATTCTAGTCCTCAGAGCCTAACACCTCATCTGGGATTGACCATCCCAGGGAGAAAGACTCCCAGGCCCAGGAAGTACGTTGTGCACTGCTCAGAACACATTCTTTGTCCTTGCCACCTTCTATCTCTTCTGAGAAAAGAGAATCCTAGAAGAAGTTCTGAGGTCTTTCCTCCCTTTGGCCACTTCCCCTTTCTCTGAAGAGTCTGGTATTCTGAGTTGTATTTCTGTTGACTGACGTAGTCTTCAAGCCCCAGGGCTTTTGAACTTGCCAGATTGAATTCTGTTCTCTTTTGCTAATTTCTAGGTATTTTCCACTATAAAACAGAGACAAAAGGAATATGTAAATATACCTAGTTTATGCTTTTTTTCTATAAAGAATTGCCAAAAAAATGCGCATAGAATTTACCGTACCTCTGGAAAGAGAGACTGTGGAGAAAAAAAGCTTAAAATTTCTAATTTAGTTTTTTAGGGGTCCACAGGAATTATTTAAGTAGAGGTAGTGCATACTGATTCTAGGAGTCCTTTGTACTATTCTGAATTTAAAAAAATATATAGATCCAGGAAAAAAGCTTAGAAAATAAAATTTATGTAAAACGTATATAAATTTTATGTAAAAATACAATGAAGTAGACAGGAAAATAATTGCCTATAGCCCACCATCCAGACAAATACATTTTAACATTTTGTTGTATTTCTTTTAATTTTTTTGCCCTGTTTGGCTAAATTAAAATTTTAAAAAATAATTTAAGGATGTAAGAAAATTTGACAAATAGTATGACAATCTTGTACCAGACTTCGCAGCATCCAGATTTACCAAATGCTAACAGTCTTGCTTCAGATCCTCTTCATTTTGAATACTTTAGGTTACTCAATTATAAACCAAACTTGCAGTTTATTTTCTAATATCTGTCCATTGAAGTACAGCTAGGTTGTTTCCAGATTTTTCTTCTTCTTTTATTCAACACAGCACTACAATCTGAAGAATTCCAGGTTGATTTCTGGAAAAGGAATTGCCAGGTCCATCGGCCTCTCCAGCTTTCCTGGGTGTAGGCTGAATCTCTCCTCAGCGGCTTCTCCATTTTGTGTCCCCACCAGAAATGGCGATCCCTTCTGCTCACACTAATATTCAGTAGTGTCCGATTACTTCATTACTGCCAATCTTTTGCCTAGTCTAGACTTGTTTATCTTGCTCATTACCTTGAGGATAATTTTTGATCGGAAAATTCACACCTCTAATTTTTTTCTTATTTATTTTATTAGTCCTTGTTTGCAGGACACAATCATTATATTCGTCATAGGAATTGGTACAAATACATGACACATCTTAATTCTTTTTATGTTCCTTTCCACTCCCTACCCTATACTTTTTTTTTCAGTTATAGGAAGTTCTTAATAATTACCTTTTAAAACATGGCTTTTCTCACATTGTGTTTCTTTAGAGAACACCTAGAAAACGAGGGAGCCTCTCCACCTATTATCTGTACTTTGTAACTCCACTTTCACATTTTAAAGTTTTCTTTTACTTTTGTGCTAAATGTTATAGTATTGATTATTTTTATTTCCATGAGTTTTTCATTTCCAAATAGAAATTCTTTTAAAATAAGTATTATTAATGGGAATTTAATTATGCTGATAACATAAAAGGGTAAAAAAATGATAAGAGCACAGACACTGTGAAATAAAAACAGGAAAAAGCCAGGCATAATAGAGCATACCTACAATAAAAACCACTCTGGAAGCTGAGGCAGGAGAATTGCAAGTTGAAAGCCAGCCCCAGAAACTTAGTAAAACTCTGTCTCAAAATAAAAACAAAAAGAGCTGAGGATGTAGCTCAGTGCTACAGTGTTTGCCTGGCACACGCAAAGCCCTGACTTCAATATCCAGTATTGGAAAACAAGACAAATGTAATGATAGGATAACAAAATAATGCATATGGTAAAAGGATAATTAGAAAACTGGAGCTGAGGACAAAACAAACAGACAAACAAACAACAGCAGCAGAACAAAACTATTGTGGCCAAGCTGAGTTTAATCCAAGGAGTAAAAGGATTTTTAAAACATTAGTCAATGTATATAATTAACATATGAACAGACCAGGGATGGAAAAATCATATACTCATCTCAGTAGTTGCAAAAAAGAACAAAACAACAACAACAACAACAAAAATCCACTTGAGCAAAGATACCTACTAAAAGCTAAGGGCAAGAATCTCTCAGTTGCTGTCTCTCCCTCCCCCTGCCTCATCTTGAGTATGTTAAACCCAGGGCCATTGCGCTGAGCTTCCTCCCCAGCCCTTTTATTTAATTTATTTTGAGACAGAGTTTTGCTAAATTACTAAATTGGGCTTGAGCTTGGACTCTTCCCGTTTTAGCTTCCCAGAGTGTGGAGATTACAGACATGTGCTACCACACCTGGCTTTTTTCTTTCTCTTTTGATACCCACGACTGACTCCTTGATCCTTGGTTGGAGTGATGGCCGCGGGAGGGAGTGTCGTGGTATGATGCACCATGCCGTGTTCTGTACTGTTGAATGAGCAAGAATTTTGTCATCTTCACATACTGGCATATTTTTCTCTTGCTTGTCAAATTCTATAACTTTCTTCCATTTATTGTATTGCTTCACTGGCCAGGTCTAAGATCTTCCGTGTACTATTTAATAGAAGCAGTGATAGCAGATAGGCTTGTTCCCAGTTTTAAATAAATTGCATCTGTGGAAATAAACATATGATCTTTATCTTTTTTTTTTTTTTGGTACCAGGGATTGAACTCGGGTCCTTGCGCTTATAAGGTTGACCACCGAACCACTGAGCTAAATCCCCAGCCCTGATCTTTAACTTAATATGTTTCTCATATTAAAAATCTTTTTATTCCTGGTTTAAACTGCTTGACTTTGATATACTTTTAAAATACTTTTTCTAATACTTTCTGTTCTTCTTATCCTAATGTATTTAGACTTGCTGCTATTGAGTGTAGGCTTAATATTTTGGTTACCCTTATAGAGTGAGTTGGGTTTGCCTCCTGTTTTCTGTTCTCTAGAACATGTGTAGATCGAGGATTGAAGGTCTGAGAGAACTCTGTTAAAGTGTCTAGACTATTGAGTCTTTTGATGGATGGATATAAAACTACTATTTTCAACCCTTTATGCTACAATGTTACATGATTTACAATTTTTTCCCTTTCTGGACTAAGTTTGGGTAGGTTATCCTTTTCTAGGAAATTATCAACTTTAAGAAAATACCCATATCGCCTACTTTTGAGTAGGTACACACATGTTCTTTTATGGCTTGAAAAAAATCTGCCAGGTCTATATTGATAGCCTCTTTCTACTCCTGATATTGTTTGTCTGTGACTTCCTTCTTTTCTTCTGCTGTCTTATCAAAAGTACATCTAGTTATTCTTTTCGGGGAACTAACTTTTGGAGTTTATTGTGTGGCAGGCACAATTCTAAGCAGTAGACTCACTGAAACGAATACATTCCTTGCGTTGCTTGAAAGCATATTCTAATGAGGGGAGAGAATCAATACGTACTTAGTATAACAAAAGAGTAAATTCCATAGTAGATTTGAGACTGGTGATCACTCTACAAGTAAATAGAGGCAACAAGATGGAGAGAACTGGGGTGAGGTGCAGGAGCAGGTCACAATTTAAAGAGGGTGGTAAGAGGGCAGAAAAGGGCACTCTAAGAGCAGATTCCAGGGAGGGGAGGAGATTATCATGTACTTACCTAGGGGAAATGTTCCAGGCAGAAGGAACAACCAGGGAAGAGGCCAGGATCTGGCAGGAGTAAGAGAGATGGGGACACCTGTCTGGAGCAGAATAAGCAAAGCAGGATAAAGCAGAGGACTTCTGTAGTCCATTGTGAGCTGCCCCCAACACACACTGAGCTACATCCCCAGCCCATTTTTAAAAAATTAATATTGGTACATGTAAGGTATACAATGGAATGACATTCATCATTGGAAATTTGCACCTTTACATAATCCATCTTGGTTCTTATTTTTTCCCCATTCCCCAGCCCATTTTTTAATTTTTTAATTTTGAGACAGGTCTTGCTAAATTGCTAGGTTGGCCTTCAGCTTGCAATCCTCCTGCTTCAGCATGTTGAATAGCTGGGATTACAGGTGTGTGGCATGGCACACAATTTGTGTTATTCTTTTCTGAGTTAAAAGATGAATCTACCTATCTAATTATTTTTCTTTTTTTTTCTGATATTTGCGTGAAAGGCAGGGATTTAGCTTAGTAGTTCTGCTGCCTGCCTCGCAAGTGCAATGTGGGCCTGAGTTCGATCCCTGGTACAAAAAAACCCCAAAAAGAATAAAGTTATACATTTCCCTATTAGAAGATGAATGTTTTTTCTGTTAGATTTTTTGTTGTTGTTGTTTTGGACAGTGGCAGCTTCTGACATCAAGTGGTCCCAGAACTTACCAAATAGATTCGAGGGAAAAACAAAAGGTGTGTGTAGAGCACGGGAAGAAAATATTTGATTAATTAAAGTGGTGCTGTCACCTTAAAGTCCCTAGTTAGAGGTTGGTTGGCAACTTCTGTTTGGTAAAGCTGAAGTTTCCATTCTCTGTGAGAGGGTTTTTGGTTTGCTTAGGTAGGAACCCAAGCACTGGAGCCATCTCTGTCTAATCATTTTACTTCCCACTAGACTTCCAAAGTCACTTTAATATCCTAAGTGCTCTTGGGCACTTTGCACAAATTGTGATATGTATTGTTTTAATTGTCATTTAGTTTTTAATGTTCTCGACATTGTGATCATTCTTTAACCCACATATTGCTTAAAGGAATGTCTTTACATTTCCAGATATATTTATAAGTAAACTCTGCTATGGGTTTCTCATTTTATTTAGATAATATCGTTGAAATAATATTGATTCTTTGATGTCTGTTGGACCCTGCTGGATTAGTCAAAATACCTGTGGCAACTAAAAATGTTTAAAAGAGGGGGTATTTAGCTTACAGATTTGGAGGTTCCAATCTAAAATCAGGAGGCCCCACTGGCCTCTCATTTGGGCAGCACATCACGGCAGGAGAGTGTAGGAGCAAAGATCACCTCTCAAGCCAGGAGTAGAGAGAGGAAGCATATGGGGCCCCAGTCCTCTTGAAGGTTATTCCCCCACTAATCTAAGAATATTGTGCTGGGCTCCACTCTTAGATCTACACTGTGCCTCCCAATACTACCACTTTGGGGACCAAGACTTACACAAGAACCTCTAGGGGACACTGAAATTATGCCCAGACCATAGCACTTGCTTTGTGACATATGGCACTTATTTTAAAAGATTCTTAACTCGGTTTGAGAGGCAGTTTCTATGTAACCAATAGAGCAGATCTTCTCATTCATGTGGTTCCCATCTCATGCTCAAGCAGAGACTTTTTCATCCTTTCTTTAAAAGGTAGAGGTGGGAGAGGGTAGATGAAACACGAAGCAGTACAGCAAGGCGTCTTTCTCTCTTACACTAGGGAGCTCAAGTTGTAAGCTGAGAAGCTCAAGGAGTCTGTGGTTGGGGTGGGCTTGATCCCACGAGCCTGAGGTCTGGGATTCGGAAGCAGTGGTGGCAGTGATGTTCAGAAGGCCCTTATGGCGTGAGTTATTCCCTATGGACTGGGTCCCGAAAATCCACTCATAGCACCGCATCCCAGGGTAACAGGGCCCACACCCATGTGGTGTATATGTCCCCAGTTAGCTCTGCTAGCAGACTACCACTGCAGAACCTAAAACTGTTGTCTTCCTCAGTGAAGGGGCCTGCACAGAAAAAAATCTGCAACCTGGATTCTCCTGTGAATCACTAGTCCTGTGAATCACTTTATTGCATGACGGTGATGCCAGGGAGCTGCCAGCAGTGCTGCAATTAGGCTGTGTATTTGCTGCCTCTGCCAGTATCTCCCTGTAGAAAGTACTGGGAGTCAGAGACCCCACACCCCTTTATCACAAAAGTAGACGTAGGGGTAGACTGCTGGGTATTGAATTAGGCCAGATTTTCAGCTTCTGGGGAAGGAAGTTTTGTGTTTGCTATTTTTTTATGTTTATTACTTCAAAAGCCCTTCAGTAACCAAAAGTTATCCAATTAAAGGGTGTACTGTATGTATGTCATAAGGTGCTGTAGGGCAGGGGTAGCTTGTTAAGGCTCTTTTCTATGAAGGGGCAGGCAGCCAATGGTGAGGCACTGGAGGTCCCTAACCCTAATATGGTCCTTGCCTCCTGGTAAGGACAAGAAAGGATTAGGTCGGAGAGGGGGTTTGAAACCCTTTGGATGGGCTCTTCAGACCGGGGTGACCGATTGCTTGGTTGTCCACAGTTCTTTCTGAAGAATCATTTTTGCTTTTCTAGGGCTGCCATTACAAAGTGCCATGCCCTAGGTGGCTTAAACAACAATTTGGCATGTCACCATTCTTTGGGTTGGAAGTCTGAGACAACACTCCCAGCCAAACTGGCTCCTTCTGAAGGCCATGGGGGAAAGACCTGTTCCAGGCTTCGTGGTAGCTTACAGATAGCTGCCTTCTTCCTGTGCCTCTTCACATTGTCTTTCCCCTACCTCTGTCCAAATTTTCTCTTTTTATAAGTATGATGGCCATATTGGATTAGGGCCACTCTCCTGGCCTCATTTTAATTTAATTACCCTTTAAAGCTCTCTCTCCAACTTTGGCCATATTAGTGGTCAGCACTTTCACATATGAATTCCATTCAGCCCCAGACAACAGCTATGTCACCATGGTCTTTAGCCTCCTCTGTTGAGCAATATCCACGTCACCCTCTGGTATTTTATCCTTAGGCATAAAACATTCACATATTTTTGTTATAGAACCTTTAAAAATGAGTGCGTGATGATTATACTAGTTCAGTGGTGGCGAACCTATGGCACAGGGGTTGCTTTTCTTTTAAGATATAAGATGTTAATGTAGGAGTTGTTCTTTTCTAAACTAAAACCTCAGTTTCCAGTGCACATTGGCACTTTACAATGAAAGTGGGTTTGGGGTTGCGGTCTGGGCATTTGTCTCTAAAAATTCACCATCACTGCACTAGCTGATTTCTAATAAAGCCTATGCCTGTGAGCCCCCTTTCTTCTCTCCTAAGAATATCTTTCTTCCTTCTAAAAACAGATGCCCTCATTCTAGATGATTTTGTTTTGTTGTCTCCCTCTAGGAAATGCACCTGCCACCCCACAGCCAAAATGCACTGACTTCCAGAATGCCAACCTCCTCAGAGGCACCAACCTCAAAGTCCAGTTTCTCCTCTTTGTCCCTTCAGATCCTGGGTGTGGGCAGCTACTGGAAGAAAGCAGTGACATCCAAAAGTCTGGATTCAATGCCACTCTAGGAACCAAACTAATTATTCATGGATTCAGGTGGGAACTAACCAACCAATAGGATCTCTTCTGCTAAGAACCATGCAGGGCCCATAAAGCCACAAGAAGTTAGTGGGGAGCAAAAGGGGGAACAGACTGTCACACATCCCACCCCTCATGGCCTGCTGTCTTTGAAGGTGTCTTGTACAATCCTGCACACTCGTTATGCTGTTTATTCGTGTGTGTGTGTGTGTGTGTGTATAGTGTGAGACTTTATTACAGATTTTTTAAAATTACATTTTTTTTGGTACAGGGGATTGAACTCAGGTACTTGCGCTTGCGAGGCAGGTGGAGGAACCACTGAGCCAAATCCCCGGCCCTAAAATTACATATTTGATACTGTCTTTCACTTCAAAGAATCAGACATGGGGCTCAAAATCTGACTATTCAAACGTGTTTTGGAAAATCCACACAGTTTCAAAAGTGAAACTATTATTGGCATTTACTTGATATAATACATTCGTTTTAAAATGTAATTCTACTTTTAACATATTAGCTCTTATTTTACTTGTTAAAAATGTAAATTCTTAACTGTGCAGTTATAAATACATATACATAGTTTTATCTAATAATTAGCTTGTCTTTCTCAAGGACACAAGCAAACTGCTGTCCATTCTTGTCCGTCATACATGTCACTCCTCCGCTCAGTCTTGTCCACACGCTCACAGACAGTACACATGTGACCTGGATAAATCACTCTAAACACAGATCTTCAGTTCCACTTCTGAGTCAAAGAGGACAGCGTAGGGATAGTCTAGTAGTCCCTCGATAAAAACACTGTGTGGGTAGGGTGAAATCTCAATTCGATTGGCTTTGGGATCCACTGTGGAGATCGAGAGTACACTTCTCAGTGTGAACCATAGAGGTGTGGCCTCGGGGTCTATGTCTGGATCCTGGTCCCTTCCTTTCTGTCACTGTTTCCCTCTTCTGCTTCCTCAAACCACGAAATGAGTAGCTTTGCTCCTCCGTGTCCATCTATCATGATGTTTCTGCCTTGTAACCAGCCAAATTTAGACTGAAATTATGCACAAATAATTAAACCTCCCCTCCTTTCAGGTGTAGGTGTTGGGTGTTGCATCCAGAAATGAGAAAAAGCTAATACAAACACCGCACTGTTAGCCAGGGTGTATGGGTTGCATGATGTAACTCATTTCAGACCAGATCACAGGCTTTTTGCTGTTGCTTAGAAGTATCAGCCTGGTGTTTTCATCCAGGGTTTTCACTTTTTCCCTGGTTTCCTGACCTGATACACTTCTGTTTAGGCTGCTGTTTCCATCATACTCAAAGCCTGACATTTCTCAGGAGCTAGGCACTCCTCTTCTGCAATTCTGACACCCTACAACACAAACTTTGTCATAATAAAGTCACTCAGTTTCATCAATCACCATCTTTCCTTCATCTACCTACCCTCCAAAGCCCACAAACAAGACCAAAAACAGAGAAATGTTTCTGGGAGGAAGGAGGACATGGCTTTGTAGAATACGAGCACCGTACAGCAGTTAAGAGTTAAAGAGGTGGCCGCAAGCACTGCCCAGAGGTTCACCACTTTCCGATCCTTGGCCTTTCTCTGTCTCTTTGACTCTTGCACTGAACCAAGCGCTTGCTCATTCTCTAGCAAATCTTGCATTCAACTACAACACAAGGCTGAGTGTGTACCTCCAACCAGGGTTAGTGAGTGGAGAGTTGTCAGACTGGTTACTCGATCTGCTCTTAAATCTCCCAAACCACATCCACGGTGCACATCCAGTCTGTACTTCTCTGACCGTGGGAGCAAGCTCACATTGTTCCGACTGTGGGAGTTAGAGATACTTCTTTTCTGGCCTTAATCTGTTGGGAAAGCCTCCTGAACACATTTCCATCATTCTTTTTCTAGAAAAATTTCATTATACTGTAAGTTGTGGAAGAACAGGCACTATGTTTTACTTGCCTTTGTTTCTTGGAAAACACTCAGCTTACTGTGTGACCCTTAGGTACTCAGTAAGTATTTGTTTAGTGAATGGATGGGTACAAAAATGAATCCTTAAGGAAAGAGCCTATGTTCTAGAATGGGATTTAAGATCACAACTCCTAACTCTTAGGTACAAAGCTATTTTCGTTTCCACAAATAACACACATAGAGGCAGGAGAGGACATATAGTTTATGTAATGTATGCACTGCACAAAGGTGGCCAATGCAGGTAGATAGGGCTAAGACTCCAGCCAGACTCCTGGATGCTGGCATGAGGCTGCACCTACTAGGAACAAAAGGCTTGGCAACCTTGGACTTCTGTCCATCCTGTGTTCACAGCACTGTGAGATTGACTCCCTGTATACCCCTCTTTGGTATGGACTTCTCCTCTGGATTTGGGATTAATAGAGATTTCCTTGGCAATGTACATCAGCTTGGCAGCTAATTTTCCTCTTCATTTTTGGCCCCATGTCTAGGGCTTTAGGGACCAAGCCTTCCTGGATTGATGCATTCATTAGAGCCCTTCTGCGAGCAGCGGATGCTAATGTCATTGCTGTGGATTGGGTTTACGGATCAACGGCTGTCTACTACTCAGCTGTGGATAATGTGGTTAAGCTGAGCCTAGAGATCTCCCGTTTCCTCAAGAAACTCCTGGTAGGTACAGAAGAGGTTGAGCTGATCTCTGGCCACTTAGGGAAGAATGAAGGTTAGGAAGAAAAAGCACACCCTAAGAAGGTGGGAGACTGAAGCAAAGACCTCCAGGGGCTTATTGGTCTTTGGCTCAAGCCCTGAGCTGGCTATTTGGAGCACTGACCCCGACAGGGTATTGAAAGTCACTGAAGCTTCACTCCTCTTCTGTAAGATGCACATTGCATCATGAGTGGCACTTATTAAGGTGCCTGGCATTTAGTAGACTCTCAAAAGTGACCAGGCCTGGTCATTACTCACAGACGTTGAAGTAAGGGTGCTGTTAGCATGGGGAGCCCGGGGGAGGACAGATGATTAATGGATAAGAGAGGCCTCTTATCTTATTTTAGCCCTTTGTTCCAAGTCCGACTGGTGGGTATATGGTGCCCAGGGCTCTCAGCTTCTGAAGCCCCAGGGAAAAAGCCACTGTGGCCCAAACGAAAGTCACTGTCCATGCTCTTCCAGGATCTGGGTGTGTCAGAGTCCTCAGTCCACATCATTGGCGTTAGCCTAGGAGCCCACGTTGGAGGCATGGTGGGACATTTCTACAAAGGCCAGCTGGGACGGATCACAGGTAACCTTCCTCCCTGCCCTCTTTTCCAGCATCTAGAAGTAGAGAGTGATTGCCCTGGTAATTCCTCTTTTGATATGAGTAGGGGGTGTGTTGAGTGTTTGTTGTTATTACTGACTCATCTGCTGCCAATGCAGTTTATTTATTGTGGTCCTTTTTGCTTAAAATGGTATGATGTTGTCATTGCATGATCTGTAATATCAGTACCACATATTTCTTTCTGAGTCTCAGTGTCTACATCTGTAAAATGGGTTGTAATAGCCCGTATCTCCTTGACCCACTGTGGAAATCACCGTCACATAGTTCTGGGGACTTTATGCCTCAGGAACCCCTTTCAACCAATAAAGGACAAGGGTTATATGGTAAATATCCCAGCTTCCCAGCCCTTCTGTGGGGGGGCAATTCTGAGTTCTGTTCTACAGAGTCCCTCAGAAACACCCCTGTGGGATGATACCCAGTTGTCCCTGAAGGTAAATATTATATTCAGCCTTTGCCAAGTGGTTGGTATTATCAAACTCATTTAGAGCCAGAAAAAACAGGTCCCTGGGAGGCCATCTCAAGAGAGCCGAGTTTCTTTGGTAAGGCGAGTCAGTTCTCCCAGTGTGTGGTCCTTATTGGACAGCTCTGTGCAACTGAACTAGGGGCCTGGGGTAGGGCTGTGGTGGATCCACAGTGGTTCCTGCAGCAATGAATGATACCAGTCTGTCCTTGCAGGCCTGGACCCTGCAGGACCAGAGTATACCAGGGCCAGTCTGGAGGAGCGCCTGGATGCTGGAGATGCCCTCTTTGTGGAAGCCATTCACACAGACACTGACAGTGAGCTGGGGCTGGGGAGAGCCCTGGGCAGGGACTACAAGTTGCCATCTGGCTCTGAGGCCCTGTCCCTCCTAGGACCTCTGTTGTATAGGGAGGAGTGTACCAGGATGATCTCGAAAATCTCTTCCAGCTGTCATCCTGTGGCCACTGAGCTGAATGATTTTTGTTTCAGCTGCCAATCGGCAGGAGGAATCTCATTCCTGGACCGAAAGTGTTTGTTTGGGCACCTCACTCTCTGATTCAACACCAAACTTTGTGCTGAGGTGGGGCTGGGGTGGGGGACACTGCTGCCTGGATGACTTACAGGAAATCCATGCTCTCTGGGGCAAGCGTGCTGGGCCCAGGGACAGGGACATTCCGTTCCTTGGGCACATGGGCCTGCCAGAACTTCCTTCCTCCCCAGAGGACAGGCCCAGTCCAGGGGAGAACAAGAATCCCCTTTCCAATAATAATAGGCACAGGAAAGGTCCCTCAACCCTTAGAACTTATGACAAAATCAAGCCCTTCTGTACAACTAGGAGAGGAGGTGCCAATCCTTCTCATTTCTATTGGGTATAAGATGCTGACAGAGTCTGCCAGGCACAAGGATCAGCCTTGGTGGAGCAAGGGGAAACATCTGGCCCTGACCAGAAGAGCTTGCAGTTCAAGTGCTTTACCACAGGGCTACACCCCCAGCCCTGAGGTCACAGTTCAGTGAGAGATGTCCATGTCTCATCCCCATTTGTCAAAAGCCTTCTTTTAGTATCCGACACCCCAAGATGCATGGTTCCAGAAGAAACCCACGCAGTCACACTGCCTAGCCCTTGTTCCCACTCTCATGGCACTGATAGGAAAACAAAGCCCATGGAGATCTGCCTGGCTGGGTTAAGGTAATTAACCTTGTTCATTAATAACACAAGTGCCTTCTTCCCTAGGTTTGCTAAACAGGGCCCCTAGTTATGTGAGATAGGCCTCTCAGACCCTTCTAAGTTGCAGCCTCTTCCTGATGATGCTAAAAAGCCATCGTTCAGTTTGTTCAGTCTTTACTGAGCTGTGTAGCCAGCACTGAGAATGCAGCAATGAGCAAGCCCTCAGAGAAAGTCCCTGCCTGTGTGGAACGTGCTACACGGACAGGCATCCACTCATCATTACTCAGTAACTGTTTAGTAAGTAGTCACTATGATCCAGAGACTGTGCCAGGCACTGAGGACCCAGGCAAAGGGCCCGAGGTGGAGGAGGTTATGTCTGGGGAAATAACCAAGATCAGTACAAGTCGTGAGTATTGTAATGAAGGACAGGTGAGTGTGTGGGGTCCACTTCACAGAGGATAATTAGGGGATGTCTGTCCCTAAAGGTGAGACTTAGGGGATGGGGATTTTAGCTTGGGGAGAAGAGTGTTCCGGGTAGGGAGGATGGCCCCGGGAAGGCCTAGATTTACTTCAGAGACAGAAAGAGAACTGGGTGGGTACCACACAGCAAAGGAAGAAGAAGAGGTATGGAGCAGAGGGCACCAGTCCAGGCTGCCTGTGGCGAGGAGCTTACATCTATATTCCTGGACCTTTTAAATTTTGAGGCAGTCTTGCTAAGTCGTGAAGTTATCGAGGCTTGGCTTGAATTTGTGAACCTCTCGCCTCGGCCTCCCAGAGTTCTGGGATTTGGGGTTTGCAGCACCACACCTAGCCAGGTTTCTCTTTAAGGGACAAGTGCAGCTCCCGTGCAGAGTGGAGAGCCCTCGGGGAAGCCCAGAGGCCTGTTATGCGGTGTTGATAGAAGTAGTCTAGTTGAGACGCTGTGGCCGAGGTGGTGGCAGTAGAAACAGAAGAAGGAAGATTCCAAATGTAGTCAGAGGAAGAATTGACCAGGCCCAGTAATGGGCTGGGAAGCGGGAGTGAGGAAAAGGCAGGAATCCAGGATGACTTCTACATCACCACGCACCCCTTGGGTAGACAGCAAAGAAGAACACACGATTGGTGTCTTCGAACGGCAGCAGATGACATGAAGGAGAACGGTCCAGGTCTTTGGCAGTGGGACCCGGCCTCCACTGAGGGCCCGGATGTGCCATGTGGGAGGCCGGAGGCAAAATGGGAGCTGCAGCCTCTCTTCACTCAGCTCTCTGCTCAGTCAGGAGAGCACACAAATGTGTGCTGTGGGAGACTGTGGGAATGTGGCCCAACTGCATTTATCTGAACTATTGCAGAAAGGAAAACAGAAACTACCCACCAAGGGACATGTTTACAACAGATTTACTGCTTTACATACACCTGTGCCAGGGGATGTTTTCTTGGTTTCGTTTAGCCAATCAGAGTATCTTATAAATATATTCTTCCTTGGCTCCTCTCAGCACAGCCCATTTTGTAGCCTCACAGCCCTCAGGAGTGGGGGGCTCCCTGACGGGCTGGGCTCCGGAAGTCAGACCTCAGGCTCTGCTGCCAGGGGCCCCGGCTGCGGGACGTGCAAAAGGTGCCCCTGAAGTAGACGTTAATGGTGTTCTGCCTCTCTCAGATTTGGGTATTCGGATTCCAGTGGGACACGTGGACTACTTCATCAATGGAGGCCAAGACCAGCCGGGCTGTCCCCTGTTCATTCATGCAGGTCAGAAAGCCAGAGGGTGTTCGCCTGCCCCACAGACTGGAATTCACCAGTAGCCGGCTTATTGCATCAGCCAGTGTGGCTGCAGAGGGTCTTCCCAACAACACCCCTGCTGGTCCTGTAACGCCTGGCTCAGAATTTCCTACCTCTGAGCCTGTGCGTTTCAGAGAACACCCAATAGTGGCTGCCTGTGTCCTCTCTGTGCTGCCCTTCCCGCTTGCCTTTGGTCTTGCTATAGTTGCACATCACTCAAGCCACAGACCTGTCTTTTGCTGGGCCTGTCTTTTGCACAGCCCACACAAGCAGCATCCTCTACAAAGCACAGTGGTGGCAGAAGCAAGCCAGTGGGCTGCACACTAGCTAATCAGAGGCTCAGCCCACTGCATGACCATGCCACTGAACTCACTAAACCTATCAGGTCCTTCTTACAAGTGTCTTCAAGATAACCTTCTTAAATGCATATATCTTCTCAGTATATTCTTCTGGGAAGTTTTGTTTTAATATATTCATCATATGAATGGATAAAGAAGATATGGTTTTAAAAAATACAGTGGAGGAATACTACTCTGCCATAAAGAAGAATAAGCTGGACACATTTCTAGCTAAATGGATGCATCTTGAGGCCATACTCTTAAGTGAAATAAATTGGACACACTTGTTTAAATACCGAATTGTTTCTCTGGTGTGAGAAACTGAAAGTGTAAGTAAGGACAAAAATGTATCACAGATATTAGAAAATGGGAAGAAAATGTTCAAATAGATGGGGTTATAGGGAAGGGTGAGTAAGAAAGGAAGGAGGGGGCGATAAAAAATAGAAAGCAAGCTTTTATAAATAAGGACGGCAGAGGGGTGGAAGCAGGGAGAGAAGAATGGGAAAAAGCAGAGAAGCAAGATATATCCTGTACAGGCACAGACTCCCTATGACGAATGTGATCAGTCTGTATCTCTAAAATGAACCAATAAAAAAGAAAAAATGCATTCATCATAACATTCTTTTAAATCATCTTAAATTTGTCAAAAATAACCATTAAAACATGTTCAGCCTTCTTATATTTTATGACCATAGACAGTACATCTACATTTCGTATAGAAAAGTTTAAATGCAGATTTCTATTTAGTATGTTTTTAGTGTTTTCCTGCTTTGCCAAATTCTTACTATTTTAAGGAGTATTTCGATAATTTATTCAATCACCCCTGGTGTATGTTATCAAATTTGCTAGTTTTCCATATATATGCTTCTTTTAACAATTGAAGAAAACGTTCAGCCACTCCGATCAGGAGGGACGGTTTGATCTCAGTGGCTATGGGACATGCACGTGGCATACTGCCCTTGACCACTTTTCATACCTTCTTCATAACCTAATTTGAAGTGGGTGTATTTTGTCTCCGCCTCAGTTTCCTCATGGTGCTGGAAGGAGCTCAGTTGTAGAGAGCACCCTAGCCAAGGGGGAAAGAAGTCCACACTCAGCTCAGCCTCTGTTGCCAGTCTGAGAGAGAGGCTCCCATGGTGCTGAGAGCATCTGAAGACCCCAGCACCCCAGTTACAACTAACTCCTTACCTCCCAGCCCCAGCCTGTCTACCACGTGTGGGTCACTGAGCACTTTTAAGTAGTGAACAACAGCAGGACCACATAGTAGGGACATTAGGGTGTTTGGTAAATCATCAGTTATCTGCAGGCAAAGAACTCATTCCTGGGTGGGGAGTAACGAGGCAGCAAAATGATTGGTTGTGTGGGTGATGAAGTTAAAAACATGCAGGCAGAAAACCATTTCCAGAAATGGAGACCACATCCCCAGCTCCCCCAGTTCCCTGTGCGATCCCATTCTGTGATGCAAAGTTTGCATGGTCACACAGAAGAGATCTCAAGTCAAGTAAATTTCCTGTCCCAGGAACAGTCAAAGGGAAGGGGAGAATACAGCAACCATGTCTGTTAATATTTTTAAAACTTGGCTTTGGGGACATCCAGTGTATTTATAGCCTTCTAGGATATAAAATTCAGCAGTTACAGTAAATAGCAGGAGGGAGTTTCCATCGGTCTTGACTGAAACCTTGGTTGTGGTTTTCTTCCCCTGCTCAGGTTACAGCTATCTGATCTGTGATCACATGAGAGCTGTCCACCTCTACATCAGCGCCCTGGAAAACTCCTGTCCCTTGATGGCCTTTCCCTGTGCCAATTACAGGGCCTTCCTGGCCGGACACTGCCTGGATTGTTTAAACCCTTTTTTGCTTTCCTGTCCAAGGATAGGGGAGATGTAACCCCTTTGGCTCCTTTGGATAATTTGGAGGAAGTTCAAGTCGTGACAGTTGTCACCTCTTTATGTCCTGGTCTCATATGGTCAAGAGGCCCATTCACAAGGGAAAAGAAAACACTGATGAGGCTTCAGCCTGCTTTCACTGGGAGATGACAGTAGCCATCCCTTTCCCAGCCCTCCCCTCCCTCTAAACTGTTCTCTGTGGCTGCCTTTGCTTTGATCTGCACCCTTCCCACTTCAGCCTCTCTCCTAGAAGTCAGCCCCAGGCGCTCTCTAGAAACACTGGGAAATTCCAGTACCCACGCCTACCCTTGGCTGACATGTGTCCAAGGGTCCTGCTAGCTGGGCCCTCGTTGCCCATCTCAGCTATGTCATGGGGGCTCCCCTAAGGGGCACACCAGCCCACTCTAGAGGTGTGTGCTCACGGAGGCCATACGCAGGTTGGGTGGGGAGCAGCTGAATGCTAGGTGGCTTGGGCACATTCCTGGGAATGTGCTCATTCCTGATCTGGGAAGGCTGAGGGATCTGGCCTCTAACTCACTGGTGCAGATCGTTGCTTTGAATATTCTAGGGTGAAAAACTCCAAGCCCGTAATGAGCAGACAGTTTAGATGCCTGTAGAAGAGAGGGCGCTGAGTTAATCAGCAGGTGGCTGGGTGCTATGGGGCCCTGAACAGGCCTCCTCAGTCCTCTGCCATCTTTGCTTCTTTATTTCCAGGGCTGGTGGAACAAGGTGGTGTCAAGATAGAGCCGCTTCCCAGGGAAGTCAGAGTCTACCTGCAGACCACTCCCAAGGCCCCGTACTGTGGTGAGTCGGGCTGTGTGTGAGCTCAGTCCCGCCACTTGCTGGCTAGAAGAGTCTAGGGCCGGGCTTGAGCAGCCCAGTGAGGGAGCCCACGTGGGGGGTGAAGTCCTGAGGCAAAGAGAGCCTGAGAGGTGGGGAACAGCTCCTGTTCTCAGACATCTGCGGAACTGTGCTTGAGTCCAATCCATGCCTCTGCTGATGAGGACCCGGGGACATCTTGGGGCTCCTCCTACAGTGGTATTCTGGGGTACTTTAGCTCTCTTCTTCCTGCACACCTCTTTGCCCCTTCTCTGTGACTACACACGTTTCTCACCCCCAAAGGATCTGGCCTCTAACTCACCAGTGCAGATAGTTGCTTTGAATGTTCTAGGGTAAAAAACTCCAAGAAAAGCACTCCCAGGTGGTGAAAGTGGCTGCCCTGGCCGGGGTCGCGGAGGGGTGCCCTCCCTCCCCTTCTCAGACAGACTCCAGCCATTCGCTGCGGCCCCCACTGCGTCTTTCTGAAGCTAAGATCTCAGGGATTGTAAAAGATGTAAAATGTGAAAGCAAAGTCTGTCACAGAGTCCGTGAGGCACAGCGGGAGTAGGGATACCCTCTCCTCCAAGCTGTCTGCGTCCTGACCAAGGCGCATAGTGGTTGTACTTCCTGCTTCATGTCTGGCCCTGACCCCTCCTGTCTGCTGTGCGGCATGTACGGGAATGCCACATTTCGGCCACCCTAATTTTAGCCGATTTTCTGACCAGCTTGTGTCAGGAGTGTGGAGGGGTCTTTGTGGCTATGTCTGCCTGTCACTGGAAGGCCAGGTACAACACGATATGAAGCCCAGAACTGCGATTCTTGTCTTGCAGACGGGGATTTGAACATCTGCTTCTCTACTTACCAGCTGTGCAATCAGGAATGAGTTAAACTTTTTTGTGACAAATGGGAACAATAACAGGACTTAGAAGAATCTGCAGTGAGGATAAAATAGTGTCCAGGCAGTCTCTGGCCCAGAGACAGCTGAATCAGTAGGCTCCCTTCCCGTGGTCAATCAGGCTGTTTAGAAAAGGTAGGGGTGCTCATGCCTTCATGCAAGAGGGAACTTGAGGCTACCCTGGGGGACAGAGTGGGCGTGGGTCAGCTGAGGCCTATTCTCACACCAGCTCAGTGGACAGCCAAGCTTGGAAAGGAAGGAAGGGTGGGGACAGGCCAGCTCTGAGGGACCGAGTGATGGGTCCAGGGTCACTGCTGAGTGGGAAACTCAAGAGTTCACCCCAGGCTCCTGACTGCAACACCCATGCTCTTCCCGTGGGGCCGCCTGCCTCCACCCTTGCTTTTCTGCTCCCTCTTTTGTTTTTATTTATTTATTTACTTATTTTCCAAGTGCTGGGAATTGAGCCCAGTGGCTCTGTTCTGACCTACATCTCCTTTTTTATTTTGCATTTTGAGACACTATATCACTGAGTTGCCCAGGCTGGGCTCAAAGTTGGGTTCCTCCTGCTTCAGCCTCCCAGCATTCTGGGATTACAGGCATGCACCACCATACTTGGCCCTGCTCCCTCTTTCCTAACCTGTTGCCCACTGCCCTGCCAGTGCCACCTGTCTGAGGCCAGCACCGGGAGGATGTGGTGTCTGGTGGTAGAGGTGGCACCATGGAACTGACATCCTGGCTTCTCAGGCAGCAACCTGAGCTGGCTCCTCCTTGTCCACTCTGGGCAGGACAGCATGGTCATGCTGAGAGGGTCAAAGCATTCTGAGGTCTCTGTGGGGGGAGTCACCGACCCGTGATTTTTCTGTTTCGTGCTTGTGTGAGGTCTCTTCTCTGAACCCCAGAAACATGGTCCTGCTGGCTCAGAAACCTCAGCGCCAGGGAAGAGTTGCTTGCCAGGTTCCATAGCCTTCCATTCTGGGGCACCAGCTGGCTCCCCTCCTGGGACCACGTCTAGGTCACCTGCCTGGGTGCACTCGGGTGGGCAGACCTGAGCGGCGGCTTGTGCTCTCCTGCTACTCCAGGCCACTGTGGCTCTGGACTCTCAGCCTGTGTTGACCTTGGCAGTGCTCACAAGAACAGTGGTCACCCTTGATTTCTGCCAGCCATGGGCCAGATCCTCCACCAAAGAAGACTTTTTACACAATATTGCTTTTGCCTTGTAGAATAGTTGTCCATACAGTGTCTTGTCTCCATTACCCCAAGGCGATGTTGGGGGTTACCGCTCACACTCCAAGGAGCTGGGGCACACAGAGGTGTGGTGACTTCGGTGAGGAGGCACAGCTTGGGGCACAGGTCTCCCCTGGCTGCAGGCCTCCCCGACTGACTGCCCAGGGCTCTACCTGAACCACGCTCCCGTGCAGGCTTGATTTCAGTTCCCATTACACCGTGCCAGGCCTAGCTCTCCCAGGGTCTCCAGGGCAACGTAGAGCAAAGAGAAGCAAAAACTTAGGAAAAGTTCTTGATCGATCCTACCTTTTAGCAAAGAAAAATATGACATCAAGTCAGCCCAGAGACTGAAATGCCTAAAGCCTTTTGAAGTCGGTCATTTTTTCCGCTTTACAAATATCCATCCCAATTCAGACTTTGCCCAGCGCATAACAGTTGATATCCCATAGTAAGCAGCTGGTTGCGGGGGGGTCTACAAGGATCCCTTTTCTTCTCATGAGTCCTGGGCATCTTGGCCGCTGTCGGGGAGCCATGTTACTAACCCTAGCGAGTCCAGATGGACCACAACTCCCACCTAGCTTAGTGTGGAGTCCCCCCACACCCACGATGTCACCCAGGGAGTATAACCAGTGACACAGTACAGACAGGGACGCAGTGGAGGACTGCATCTCTAGCTATGCCCCCATCCCTGAAGGAGCCTGGGAAGTGTTCTGAGACCAAAACTACTGCCAAAAGCCGCCAGACATGTTCACCCCTTGTTGTTAGGGAAGGTGCCCTCCCCTTTCTGTCTGTACCAGAGATTGAACCCAGGGCCTTCACACTGAGCTACATCCCCAGCCCATTTGATTTTTTTGAAAATCTCACTAAGTCACTAAGTTGCCCAGGCTGGCTTTGAACTTGCGATCCTCCTGCCTCAGCCTCCCACAGTGCTGGGATTATAGGCGTACACCACCATACCCAGCTTTCTTCACCTCTCTAGCCAGAGGGACAGCAGGCCCTGGAGGAGCCACAATGAGCCAAGCTTTTCTCCCCATCAGTGTCGAAACCCACTTTGAGAAGTCCAGCATCACACTGCCTGGGGGAGAGTCCAGAGGCCCATAGGCCATCAGCTACCCCAGGAGGGGACTAGACTTTATGTGCACACAACCCCATCCCCTGACACTGTGTGTGTGGGCAGGAGAGATGGGGCACTGGGGCCTTCTGTGAGTTATTTTGGGTGTGTCTTAGTGTGCTTGTAACAAAATACTGGGTAATACTGAGTAATTTATAAAAAACTGAAATTTATTTTCTTATAGTCACGGAGACTGGGAAGTCCGAGGTGACCGTACTGGCACCTGGTGACTGTGAGGCTGTTCTTTTTGCTTCAGCCTGGCACTCATTACTGTGTCTCTGTGTCTTCACCGGGGCAAAAGGGCAAAAAGGGCTCTAGCTAATTCCAGGGAGCCCTTTTATAAATTACAGTCAACTCATGAAAGCTCTGACTGAGTCACTTTCTTAGTACCGTCCCACGGAGGATGAAGTTTAAACATGACATTTAGGAAGGGAACAAACATTCAAACAATAGCCGTGTACAATGGATCCGTTTTGACTTTTAGAAGATTACATCTCCACGACAAGGTCACCAGACAGAGAAGGGCGAAATGTTCAAGCGTTCCAAGCAGGAAAGCAGCCCCGGACGCTCCCTAGCCGGCACCGTCCTGAGCACCTCATTAGCTGTTTTCATTCCCGGTCTGCCCATACCCTGGGAGGCTGAGGCACAGAGACTGCAGATGAGCTCCTTGGGGTTGGACTCCCGAAACGTAGAGTCAGCATGAGGATTTGGGCTCCCACATCTCTGCCCCGGACCCAGTCTCTGGTGCGTTTTGGTTTCCTAGTGCATCACAGCCTTGTGGAGTTTTCTCTGAAGGAGGCGAGAAAAAAGGACACCAGCATCGAGATCAGCTTTGTTAGCGGCAATGTCACCTCCTCGGTCAAGATCACCATGTACGTAAGTGTCCCATGTGGCTGCCCCCTCCCCTGGGGCTGTCTGCTTGTTTTACACATTCGCATATGTGCAGTATCCCGGACAGCCTGGCCAAGGCATGGTTCCGTGGCTAATGGCAGAACCTGGCTGCCTGGGCTGGGGTGGGGGCGGCTCCCACCCCAGCACGGTCCTCAAACACATAGCAGGGAAGGGTCCTGGGTCTGGGGTCAGTGTTGGGCCCAAGCAGACAAAGCCAGAACGTCTGACGGGTGGGTAGGAAGAATAATCGGGTGCTAGGTAGGGAACAGTGCTCGGGAACCTAGGCAGGGTACATCAGGGATGCCAGCAGGGAGAAGGGCCTCTCACCGACCCTGAGAGGGCTGGCCAGAGCCTGGAGAGCCCCCCTCCCAGGAAGGAAGGACAGAACGGAGTGAAAGGTACAGGCTCAGTCAGCAAATAGGTGAGCCAGAAGGACTGTGTGCTGGGTGCTTCCAGGACCTGGAACTGTGGCTGGCTGCTTCTTTCCCTTGTTGGGGCAGACAGGTCTGGGCCTGACTGGGCCAGGCTCGAAGTGTGAGAGAACAAAGAACCTCAACTGTAAGGAACCACACGCCTGGCGTGGGATTAAAAGTCAATGGCAATGGTGCATGTTTCTTGTAAAAGCAATTGGCTGAAAATGAAAAAAATGGAAACAAAGTCTTTGTAGATGGGGGTGAGGGTAAAGAAAGGGCAGGGAAATGAGGAAAACATAAGAACCAAGATGGATTATGTACAGGTTCAAATTTCCAATGATGAATGTCATTTTATTGTGTACCTTAAATGTATCAATAAAATTAATAATGAAAGGAAATAAATAAAAGCAACTGGCTGAGATACAAGCTAGCAGAAAACAGCCCGATCAGCTAAGGCTACTGTCTCGGACAGGATCTAGTCAGGAAGACAACCTGTGTCAGGTAGGTAGACCGATGGAAGGATAAGTGACAAATGTGCTGGGGGAGCTGAGAAACCAAAGGGAGGTAGAGGTGCGGCTGTGATGCACAGACCCGAATCGGTAGAGGCTCCTGAGGCAGGGCCAGAGACACAGAAAAAGGGGCGACCAGGGAACATCCCTGGAGCTGGATTCACAGGGCAGGCTGCCCAGCAGGAGCTGGAGTTATGCTGGAAAGGCAGCCCCTCCAGGAGCCCTGCCCAATGCAGCTGCCCACCTGTGCAGGCTGCCTGGGATCACACCTCATGGGCACACCCTGGCACAGGAGCCGAGAAATAGGGAAATGACAGGCCGTGCACGTCTCCATCTACACTTGCCAGCAGCAACAAATGCTGTGACACCGAGAGCTGAGCCCCTCTGGGGACGTGATGAGTAGAGACGGGAGCAACGCAGGTCAAAGGCTCTCGTGTGTGACACGCTGTGTGGAGAGCCAGGCTGGGATCTGGGTGACAAGAGGCTGGAGAGGCCTGGCGAGCCGGGAAGGACAGGTTGGGATTAGGGCTTTTGTCCTGTAAGCAGTTTTGGAGAGTCGCTGCAAGTTTCAAACAGAATGATCAGGTCTGCTTTGAGTTTGGAAACACTTCTCAGGGCCATGTTGTGCCTGACCTACACTGTGAGAGAAAACAGGTGCCCTTCTTCTGGGCTCCCAGACTCCCAGGGTTCCCCCAGAGTTACCCAAAATCGCACTGCCAGGTACAGCAGTTAAGACTCCTGCTCAGATCTGCAGGTGCCTGCTTTCGGATTACCACAGGGAATCAGTGACTCAGCACTTCTCCTTAGACCCGGTCAAGGTTACGTTCCTTCTGGTGGGGTGTTTCCCTCATCTCCTCACCACTGGTGGAACAGTGGACACTGGTGGGAGTTGTGACAGTGACACACAGCCCTGGCTGCATGTTCGAATCACCCAGAGAGCTATACAGATACTGACACCAAGCTCCCAGCCCAGAATAACTGCAGAGGAGTCCCTGAGCAATCCTAGTGGACACCCACAGATGACTGCCACGCTCCCTCAGAGGCAGGTCCATGACTCGAAGAAGCCACCCGCATACTTAGCTTTTACTTTCAATGTCTTGACTTTTTTGATCTCGAAGATCAGAAATTGGGGATGGGGTGCTGGGGACAAAATGTGGTATTTCTTCCACTTTCTGTAGCTTTGTAAAACCCTAACATTTTCTTTCTTTTTTCTTTGTTCTTGGGACAGGGTCTCACTATGTAGCTGGCCTTGAACTCACAATGGTTTTCCCACCTCAGCCTTCTGAATGCTGGGATTACAGACATGCATCACCACACACGGCAACATTTCCTTCTAATTGGAAATGTTACCTAGGCTAAATCCCCAAGCCATTCCTATGAAGCATCTTTGATATTCTTTATATTTTATAAGCTCCTCTGAGCAGTTTCTTAAAGAAATCAATCTTATTTTTTTCTCTGACATATTTCCGAACACTTCTAGGCTGGAGGGGAACACCTTTTAAGTAGTTATGTAAGATCTCCCCACCAAGGAAAAAATAAACTACACACCTAACACCAAAGGACGGGTCATCACTCTGCGAAGGCCAGAAAGGAAAGCGAACCCAGGCTGTTGAGGAGGGCCTCCCTTCCTGCTGAGAGGCCGTAGCTCTCTCCTCCTCGCTCACTAACTCAGAGCCCAGGGAGAAATAGGAAGGGGCTGCATCAGTGGACAGACCAGGGCCCAAGGGAAGCTCTTCCTCCTGTTCAGTGCAGCCTGTCCTCAGCTGGGTGAGTGTCCAAGCGGGGCTGTTTCTTCACACGTGGGCCTCGCCATTTCTCCCCTGTGTGAGCCCCAGCCTGCCCACCCCCCTTTCTTAAATGAGGCTGATCTCTCCATACTTCTCCCCCTTCTGGGCCTCACTTTGATCTTGGTCTCCTGCTTCATCCTTGGGTCATTCTACAATGGGACCTGAGTCTTACCGAAACTTCTATAATGGGACACTGAGGCCAAGGTCAAGAGCCTGGGCAAGGGAGACCTGGTTTCCATTTTCACTTTGAGCTCCTTGGGCTGAAGTCCACAGGAACCAAACTCCCTATGGTCCAGGATCAAGGCTATACCAGCATGTGGGGAAGCTGACACTTACATACACTGTACAGCTCTGTGACTCTGGCCGCACTAAGTTGGAGGCCTTACTCAAAGCCACACAGCTGGGAGAAGACCAAAGCTGGGTTACATCCTGGCTGTCAGGCTTCAAGATTTATTTTGTTGTTATTGTTTTTCCCTCGAACACTTTCATACCTACCCTAAACCAGACTGGCCCCCCCTTTAAATTCTTTGAACTGAAGGGCCCTAAAAAGAGCTTCTATTTCCAGAAACTTGGACCTGAAAGTGAAGATGTCCTTCACCTAGGAATGCAAGAGGGAAGGTCATCTTTTCTAGATCTGAAATTGAAGAGGTTTTTTGTTTGTTTGTTTGTTTGTTTTTTCTTCAGTGTCCACTTGTTTACTCTCAAAAATAAAAGAATTTTTCTTGGGTTATGTTCAAAACTGGTGCATGTGCTCGGTGGGATGAATGAGGGTGATAGAAGGCACCATGGTCCTCCCCTTCAAGGAGCCAGCCCCCTGAAGGTACATGGTAGCCAGCCAGTGCTGCCAGCGAAGCCTGGCCAAATCCAAAGGAAAGGAAAGCGAAACAAAACAGAAAATGCCACCAACTTTCCTTTTTGCTTTTCTTTTCCCTTTCCCTTCAGAACTAGACAACAACTCCAGGGAAAGGGAATCATAGCCCACCCCAGCCCTCCATGCCAGATAAACCAAGTGGAGTTCAAGCTTCAGGCTTCCAGTCGCGTTTGGAAAAAACACAGGACTACCATTGTTGGGAAGTTCTGTACAGCCCCTCTGCCTGTCAACGACAGGTAAGCCCCAACGTGCAGCTCCCCCCACCCCCTGACACACACACACACACACACA
>NW_022900936.1:63493170-63526556 GCF_012274545.1 Fukomys damarensis
CACACACACACACACACACACACACACACACACACCCCACCACCACCACCACCACCGGTCCTGACCTTTGGTGTGTTGCTTGTGAAGTTCAATCCCATCACAGCAATTGCCTTCTTAGAAGCAGAAATGACAAAGTCTGGGGTTTTCCTGAACCTTCTGTGGTGCCATCTTGGGTTGGAGATATTAGGAAGACAAGGAGGATGGGCTTTAATTCTCCTCCCCTACTTCACTATAAGAAACTCTTTTTAAATCTATTTTATGTATTTGGTTTCTATGTGAGTTTACTGAAGCAACATTTTCTCACTGCATATTTCCTCTTTCTTAGCCAATACTTCGATTGTGTCACTGGCCACCTTCATGAGGATGGGTATAGAATCCATATCCTCTTTCCCTTGTCTCTAATAGCCAAGTGTATTATTAGTCTCAGCAACTCTGGCCCGTGGAGGACATAAATAAGCTCTATTGTAGACGAGTGTAGATTCCTTTCAGTAGACTTCATGGGAATACAAGGGCCACACAGCTCCTAGCCTTCTCTCCTGACCAAAAACCTGCCCCTTGTTGCTCTTTTTTTGCAGTAAAAGGACAGTCTGCTTACCTGATCCAGTGAACTTACAAGAAAGTGGGTCTGTTTTTCATGACTGGAAAATATCCTGTTTGTAACATAAGCCTGGGCAGGACACATCTCCCTGGATTTTTTTGAGGGGGGTGTGTGTGTGCGCTCACACGCGCAAGTTATGTTAGACCATTACTACTAAGGGAGAAGTTCAAATTCTTGGTTTTTTTTTTCTCATAATTAGCTCCATGGAGGGGAAAGATAATTCATCTGATAGAAGTTGATCTCCATTGCCAATGTGCAAAGCTTTATATAGATACTATTTTCACTTCCCTGTTCCGATGTAACTGCAATTGTCTCATTCCTTGGGCATCTGTACTTAGGATTCAGTGGAAACATATACAGAGAAAAATGGCTTTTAAAAAAAAATCATGGAATATCTGGATCATTGTTTTATTGGGATGGAATTCTGTTACATTGAAAAATAATTTGTAGTCTATGGGATTGGAGAAAATAGCAGATATTGAATTTTCTGTATCCAAATAGCACCTGAAAAAACAAGAGAGCAGATGGAGGGGAGGAAGATGGCACCATTCGTTATCCCTAACCCTCCTCTGGATATCTGGAGGTCTTGGAGGATCCCAGACACATTTTGGGATTTTCTTTGGGTCAGTATTTCCCAAACTTTGATCTTCATAAATCTTGCATTGGCCACAGTCTTGGGGGTAGGGGAGGCAAAACAAAATAAAATCTAGATGGGACAACTTGAGGAGAACTGGACAAAAAAAAAATTCTTTTTATGATAATCCTCTCTGGGGAAACACAAGGAATAGTGCCATTTCCTGGGACAAGTGGCAGTAGGGGCTGCTTTCCCCTGAGCCTGACACAAGAGGGTTGGGAGCACCCAGGCTGGGGACAGGAGGGAGTGTGGACCTGCAGCTGGGGTCACCGCCAGCCCTGCAGTCCTGAAGGGAGGGGTGTGGTTGCTCAGGCTCCACTCTTCGCCCTCCCTCATTCTCCTGCTTGTGCTCCCCATTGGGTGATCCCAGCCAGAAGCCAGCGAACAGGAATCCCCTCGGTGTGACCCCGTGACCCTGGTGGGCCCAGGGCATTCAGCAGGGAATGGGTGGATGGAGATTGGGTGGCCTGTGCAGAAAACGGGGGTAACAGAGGTTTGACACACGCCTTCACTACTTTTTCCCCTGGTTTTTCTCCTCTTTAACTATGTGTAAGCTTAAATAAAAGTGCTTTTAAAAGGAAACTGCTTCCTCACGGTTCACTCTCCTGCAACAAAGGCAGAAAGAATGATGTGAGCAGCAGGCTGCAGTCGCTTCACCTGGGTCTAACCCTCAGGCACTGGCAGCCAGAGACTGGGACTTTCAGGAATGCGACTGGCAGAAAGTAAAGAAAGGGACACTCTGAGGGCGTCCCCCCACGCAGTCATCTACTGTGTCACAGCCAGCGTGCGGAAGTCATATCTGGAAAAGCCACAGGTTCCCCACACAGGCTTGCCATTTCCTTTCCTTCACAGTCTCTCTTTGCCCCACGAGACTGTCCCTGGAGGAGTCTGACACATACCTTCTTAGTTTGCTTTGCTGCCCCTTGCTCTTCCGTGATCCAAATGATGTTATATGATGCTGATTCTAGCTGAGGTTAAACTGACCTGACCTGCTTTTCACTGTTCTTGTACTTTTGCTTTTGGACATCGCCCCGTGTTTCTTCACTAATGATATCTCCTAATTTTCAAGCACCATTAAACCCACTCACATGTTATTTTGCTCCCCATCAGAAACACTGGTTCATTACCTTACACGGAAGCCAATTTCCCTTGTAAATTAATCCTAGGAATAAATACAGCGAGAACACCTGGGTCTCAGATTCCAACTCGATACCGTGGCCTGCTGAAGTCTCTGAGTTCCAGGCCTGTTTTTCCTAATAAAAATGAGAAAATTATAGAATATAAGAGAAATGTTAAAAACCTAATGATGATGCATGGAGATTTTCTTCTATAGGCTCAGTGAATTGAAAGAAAATGAAACCTGGAGAGCTTTTTCGCTATGAGATTCCATACTATTTTATGGAGGGTCTATATATTCCTTGAGATCGTCCTGTCCAGGGTGCACAGCCCTGGCCTTGGGAAACTTGTCTTTAAGGAGGTGGGCTGTCTGAAGGCCTGGGAAAAGGAGAGTTAATGCAGCACTCTGCTGAATGGCAGGGCTCAGCCATAGCTTGGCTTCTCCTCCACACCCACACTGCTTGCAGCATTCCGCTGGGCTCTTTCCACGAGCGAAGACTATTGGCAAAGTAATTCAGTGCAAAAAACCAGGTTCACCACCAAGCCATGCCCCTGGAAAGTACAAAGAAACTTGATGCTGAGATAACTGCACGAACACATCAGCTGACACTGTGTGGCTTTTTGCTACGTTCTGGGTGACATTCTGAGGGTGTCACACACACTGACATAGTTTATCCTCTCCGCAAGTCTGTGGGCTACAACTGTTACCCACTTTACAGATGAAAGACCTGAGAGAGAGAAGAACTTTTGAGGAGCCAGGGTACGAACACCAGCTGCCCAACAGCAGAGCAGGTGATCAAACAGTACTACAGCCAGGCTGGGGAACAGGACCTCTGAAACCACAGCCAACAAAGTCCCTCTCAAGGGGCCATGGTGGGACCCCCAGAACTGGCTACATAATTTTCAGTGTCCAATGCAAACAGGAAAAATGAGCTTTGTATTTTAAAAACTGAGAATTTTAAAATGAAACATCCCCAATCTTTTTTTCATTTTTTATTTTGAGAGGGAGAGCTCCCTATGACACTAAGTTCTCCAGTGGGACTCAAACTTGCAGTCCTTCTGCCTCAGCCTTCCCGAGTGCTGGGATTATAAATGCACACCATCACACCTAGTTAAGCACTGGTCATTTTATGTATAGGGTCCTGAATGATTTTATAGGTCACATACCTGGGAAGCCATCCCTGTAGCCAGATGATCCACCCAGCATTCCACCCAAATGTATGTAGTATAATCCACTGTAGACCCACACCTAGCTGCAGGTGGCTAAGGAGGGTCATAAAGGATGCAAAAAAGGTTGTAGGACTTTTGAGGGGTGTGCAAGTATTTCTTACAGAAAATATTTCCACCCCAGAGGGCATTATGGTATCAAGCAGTGCTTGATTTAGAGACAAATGACAGTGAAGGCTCCTCAGTCCCTTCTACAGAAGAGGAAGGTGAAAGTTTGGCTACCACAGAAGGAGCGCAGTCACAAGTGGCAGGGAGTGTTTTGGGAACACCCTCTCTGACATCTAGTGCAAGATGCCAGGGAGAGACTGGGGTGGGTTGATGAGGGAGATGGTGACTTTCTGACAGCTTTGGTGTCTGATGATGGCCCTTTGGGGACAGACCTAGGCAAGAACCTCCACCGTGTCCTACAGTCCCTCGGGACTGTGGGGTGCTGGACAGGAAGGAGGACATGCATGCTCGCCTCTGAAGACAGTGCTGGCTGCTTCAACAAACGGAGAACAGAGGTGGGAGTAGGAGGCAGAGAAGACATCAGCCTGGATGGGGTGACCGCAGTCAGAGACAATCTCACTGGGCCATAAGCCCTGCCTTCTGCGATGCCCTTCTGTGAGGGTGCTATGTGCTCTCGTACTTTCCTGCCAGCAGCTCCCCAGTGCACTGCAACAGCAAATCTCTCTGTGAAGAATTAAGACTTTGTCTCACCTGCTGTTGTGGTCTTAGTGCAGTGGTAGCATGCAGGAGTTCTCAGGTATTTGTTAGGAAATGGAGGCATTGCCCAAGGGAGTATTTTCTCTTCTAAGGTTTAAATTTATTGATAGGACTTACCTCTTCCTGGGCGGAGAGAAAAGTTTTCACTGACTTGACCCTTCACTTTTTGTAAATCTATTCGGATTTCCTTTTCTCTTGAGTCAGTCTCTGTAGTTTGAGTAGTTCTAGAAATTTGAGTATTTGACATATGTCATCTACTTTGTTGGCATATGATTATTCATGGTGCTCTATCCTTTTTATTTCTTTTCTTTTTTTTTTTTTTTTGGTTTTGCTTGGTTAATCTTCCTCAGAGCAGTACATTTTTCGTGGCCTACTGCCCTCAAAGAACAGAGCCGTGCAGTAAAAGCCATGGGAAAAGGTCATTAGTTATTACATTCTACTATGTATGCATTACTTATCTTCACTCCTGTACTATAGAGATCTATTTCAGGAAACACATTTGGAATGAAATTTTCCCTTAAATAAAATCTTCAATAAATCTTGAATATAGAGTCTACTCATTCTCTTGTTCTAATCCAAAACCCAGCATTGGTTTGCCACTCTCCTCCAGAATTCCTAGAGGAATATACCGGAAAATCGTATTCCCAAGGGCAGACATCTAGAGTGCTCTAATAGGCATCTAGACATTTTATGGCATCTTTTGACATTCGGAAGTCTTTTCTCTGATAACTGACCCCTGTCTACGATGGGCAGCCAAAAATTTATTGTATGACCCTGTCCTTGGCCCCAGCTGGTTGGACCGGTAGTGGACACTTGGTCTACTGGACCACTTAGATTTCTCTTTTGTAAGTTTGAACCTGCGACTCAGAGGCAACCAGTCCTTCTCTTCAGTCGTTGGAACTGTTTCAAAGGAACCTGGGAGTGAAGGGCAGTTCTGTATTCCCCATGAGAAAACAGAAGCAGAGTAGGCTGGTCTGTACGGAAAGAGAAACCTTTTAGGGGGGGTCTCCTGAGAGAAACTGCTTTCTGTTTCCCTGGCCTAGTAGCGTATTGAAACCTAGTGGCTGTCCTGACTTTTCACTCCCTGATGCCACTGTGTCCTTATGATAAATCCCTTTGCTTCTTTATCATTTTCAACAAAAAAGAATAAAACATTCAGGGCATTTAATATGTGCCCTGTAGAGTTCTACTCACCTAAGTCATCTGTATCATCCTTCCAGGAATTCCATGTATTATGCAGATTACCTGCAAACAAACGGAGCCCCGGGTTGCACAGCTAGCACTGGGTGAAAAGGGACTCACCCTAAGGCCGCCCAACTTCAGAATCTGGCTCTAACTGCCCTGTTGTACCGCTTAGCCTGCTCAAGTTGGTTTCTAGGACCTGGAAACAGAATGTCTTAGGGAAATAGAGCTCTTCTCAGTCTGCCCCACTTTGCCTAACAAAGGAACCCGGGCCATTCTCTTCAGAGGCCAGCTGGAGCCTGCAGTCCCCTAAGACAAACCATAGTCATTGTCACCACTGCGCCCTCACTCCTGAAGCTTCAGACTCACTTCCAGTTCTGTCTCCCTGAAACCTGCTCCCCACATGTTAGTTCAGTCAGTACCTCTGGTGCCTTGCAATTGTACTGATAGCTTATTGTTTTCAGGTTTTTTTGATTAATACACGTCTGGAGTACATAATGATTACATTTCTTGTGGGAAATGGTTGCATGTATTTATAACACATCTTTGCATCTATGTCAGTCTTCTGTGATGAGCCAGGAAGGTCCTTAAAAGCGGGGGCTATGTTTTCTCTTTCTCTGTGTCTACTGCAGCATGATTCATTGGAAGCAGGCAAGAGAAGCTTCTCGAACTGAATTAAGGTCAGGAATCTTATGGGAGTACACAAAAGCAAGGAAACGAGGCTTAACTTTAAAGGAGCAGCTGCTGTCTCTGTGTAAGTGTCCAGAATGGTCTGCATTTATCCATCCTGTACTAAGTTTCACTTGCTACTGTTACATTTTAATGGGTTAAAATTTCTATGGAAGGAAGTTACACTTGTACAAAAAGATATTATATAGAAACATAAATTTTTGCCGGGCATGGTGGCACACACCTGTAATCCCAGCACTCGGGAGCCTGAGGCAGGAGGATCACTGTGAGTTCGAGACCAGTCTGGGCTACATAGTGAGTTCCAGGTCAGTTTCAACTACATAGTGAGACCCTGTCTCAAAACAACAACAAAACAAAAAAACCCATAAATTTTCCCTTATAGCTGAATTTCACCCAGCCCTTGATCTCCTTGATGCGTGGCCCCAAGCTTGATATTCTGTTTGAACTGTTGTTCTTGTTTTCTTTTTGAGATGAGCTCTTACCACATTTCCTTGAGAGAGCTTTAAATCTTCAGTCTTCAGATCTTAGCCTCCTGAGTAGCTGGGATTATAGGCATGGGCTACCATGCCTGGCCTGGTTCTTCCAAACCTGACTTTCTTTCTTTTCTTTTCTTTATTCTTTTTTTTTTGGGGGGGTGCTTTGAGACAAGCTCACATTTTGTAGTTTAGGCAGACCTTGAACTCACTATGGAGCCCAGCCAGGCAGGCCTTAAACTCACAGTGATCCTCCTACCTCGGCTGCCTGAGTGATGGGATTACAATTGTGCGCTACCGTGCCTAGCCCAAGCCTGATTTTGTGAAAGTGACGTATGCTGCTCCCCCTACCCTCAAACACAGCTCTGACTTCCAGGTTGGGAAGCCCCAGAATGACCCTCATAGCACCTTGACACCTGCACCAGTGGATGTTGGATTCTTCGCTTTGAGGAAAGTTTGGGAGTGGCAAGAATATTCCTGTGGTCCTATGAAGGCCTTGGAATCCTCTGGGCTCAGGATTTACTCCTCACAGACAGAACCCCTACTGCTTGCTTTATGTGTCTACTTAGTGTCCTGAGAGATGCCCAACTGGACCCAACTCTCCTCACGATGGGCAGCACCATCATCCAACTGCCCAGGCCTGAAGCCTGAGTCATGTTTGAGTCAGAAGTCACCATGCTAAAAATAACAAAATCATTTCCGTCTTTTCCATCCATACCGGATTTACACACAGACACTGCCCTCCCTCAGTTTTTTCAGAGGTGTCTGAGGTGGGTCCCTTCCTCCCTGTTCCCTCTGAAAGGCTCAGGATTTTGGCACCAATCTCTGTCTTGATCACTTTCCCTTCGGTTGCTCTTCAGTCCATTCTCTGTGCCTCTGCCAGGTAATTCCTCTAACACTACTTTAAACTTATTCTCTGGCTTCATAATTTTCACTGGTTTTCCTGATCTCTCAGAATAATCTGTCTTCTTTGAATTTTGAATCTAGAATTCAGGAACTTCTGAGGCCATTTTTTTCTTGATTTCTTTCTTATTCTCTCCCAAAAGAAGCTTTTAGCCTCAGCTGAGTCAACGCACTATAATTATAATTAGAGGATCACAGTGGAAACCCCAGCCCAGAAAATTTGAGGAAATTGCCCAAAGTCCAACAGCCTCTAGAGAGAAGCGCAGACAGCTTTCCATGTACATCACGCTTCCGAGCTCATGGAACTTCTAGCAGATGTTAATGACTTGTGAGTATGAAACTTAATGACCTTTGGAAGATAAGTGAGGGACAGTGTTTTTCTGCTGCTTCTTCAGAGTTGTGGGTCCCTGTCCTCTATTCAAGCCTAAGCCAGTAGACAGTTGCTTCTGTATACAACTGGAGCATGCAGAGTGGAAGGAGATCTAGGTAAATATCCTAGAAAGGGCAGCCCAGAAGGTGAACTCCTCCACTGGACAGCGCTGGGGTCAGATTGACTCAGTTAAAATGTCCCTCCCATTGGCACCAGCTCTCTCCACTTCCAGGCTCCCACAGTGTTCGTTCAGCCCTGCTGGTTGGGACTTGAACTTCAATCTTTTCATACCCCCAAGAACATGTCCTTTGACTCTCAAGCCAACGTTCAATCTAGAACATCCCCTCTGCCATATTTCTTATCCGTGAGTACACAGAAACAGGTAGGATTGGAAGCAAGCAATCACAAACGCGGAATGTTAACTCATTCAGTCAGCTGTGGCTGTGTGCCTGTGTGCCAGGCACTACTCTGATTGTGATCTCTATAATAATGATTGGTTATTAGCTCTCACTGTGGGCCAGCAATAGTTTTCAATACTTTTCCAGACACAGACATAGATAAAGATATTTAGATGGAGAATCTCTGCATTTACCCAACAACCTCCTGAGATGAGTTTGGGCTTTTATTTTTGCTGTTGAAAGAACAACAGTAAAATGAACTCCCGTGTATGTGTCATCTAGTTTCAATAATGATCAACTCTCATGGCCATCTTGTTTTATATTCCAATTTATTTTAAGACACAGCAACTGTAGAGATAACAGCTCTAAATGAATAATTATAGCAGGATCCCTATAAACACAGCCGTATGATACAGAAAGCAAAAAGGAGGCAATGAATTTTATTACTTTTTTTCTTTTTATTGAGTTTATTGGTACAATCTAGGTATACAATACAGTTACATTCATTATTGGGATCTTGTACCTTTACATGACAGGTCTTGGTTCTCATTTTTTCCCCTTGTCCCTGCCCTCCCTTCACCCCCTCCTCCCCTCCCCATTTACAAACACTTTATTTCCATTTTTTCATTTTCTCATATTTTTTTCTTTTCCCTTATTCCCTTTCCCCTACCCTTCCCACTTTCCCTACACCTTCAGTCCTTTTCTTCCTGTTTCACATTATTAATTATCTCATTAGGATCTTGTGTACTATTATAGTTTTTCACAGGAAGCAATGGAGTTTGACCACAGAGGAAAAGAGCAGGATTCCCTTGACCTTTTCTGGCTCCGGTGGCTGACATGGTTCTGGTACCTGGGACCTCAAGCAGAGGGGCCTCCTGGTTGGGCCTTGAGGACCCCTGGGATACTGTGCCTACATACACAAGCCCACACACTCTGTTCAGTTGCTTCAAGGAGGGGTTTGCTGGGTTAAACAAAGTAACTTGATATAACTGTGAAGGTTTTAAAATTTCTATGTTGAAGAAAAGGCATGTTAAAATAACTCAGGAGCTGGTGGGTGAGGGGGAAGAGAGGAAAAACAAGATAAATAGTGAATAGAGAAGAACCATAAGACATTAAATTCAGGGAAAAGAGAAGAAACCATAGAGGATACGGGAAGGATAGCTGACATGTTCCTCTCAGATACTTGAGGGAGGAGACTCCGAGTTGAAGCTGCCCAGGTGTAGGAGATTGGGCCATCACACCTGAGCAGTTGCAAGGCTGGAGAAATCACACAGAAAGAAACTTCTTCCCCAGTAACTTGAGAGTCAAAGAGAAAGGGTCTTGGAATGACTAAGGGAGAGAGTCAAAAGAAAACTGGAAAGTGGAACTACACATCTCTAAAATCCCGAGTGTTAACCTTCCTACCTTACAAGGGGCTGTGGATCATTCCTGGAACAGTCAGCAGCTGAGGGGAACAGGCATCTAACAGTCACCAAGTAAATGTCAAACATGACACCGTGTGAGGGTTGGAAAAACAGCAATAAAGTGGAAAGCTTCCAGCCACCAAGGGAAAGAATGCTGAGGGAGGTCCTGCGGGGGAGCCAGTTGCCGCTGCCAAGGCGGGGTGGGTGGCAGGAGATGTGGGGAGGGAGGGACTTCTGCGTTAGTCTGGCAGGATGAATAGTGTTTCAGGGGGTCGGAGGGTGGAGGGCAGCTGCAGGCCACTGAGCAAAGGTTCAGTTTACAGGCTGGATCAATCTGGCTTGTGTACCAAATGTGTCCAAACCAAGTGAAGCAATCATGTGACCACTGGCAACTGTGCTGTGAAAAAGAGGCCACTTTTGGGAAGGATCATGTCAGAGGAGTGAAACAAAAGTGAAATGAAGTCTCGTGGTTTCAGGTAAATGTCTGAGCCAGAGATGTGCATTCAGTGACACTGGAAGTGAGATTCTGACAGCACTGCTCACACTGCTGCAGTCCTCAAGATCTGTGTGGGAGTGCAGCACTCTGGGGTGTCAAACACTGGGAGAGAAGGTGCTGAAGTCAGCAGGGCTCTGCATCCCTCCCCCCGGAAGTGCTCCCAGAGTCTCTTCCGGGCTCCTACCCACCTGGACTTGGGCCTGGGCTTCTCACAGGCACCCTGACCACTCCTTGGTCTTCCTGCTCCAATCCACCAGAAAATGAATATTTAAAAGTAGTGGCACTGCCCAAAACCTGCCCAATAAGCGCTGCTTTGACTGTACCATTGGCCTTCTCGCTTCTTATTTATTACTTTTGGATTAGAGCTGAGATCCCGCAGCAGTCACTTAGAGCTGTTCTCCTCCGAGCGGCTTCTGTCTGTCCGACCTCTGTCTTCAAAGGCGCAGCGCAGTCATCTTCTCCTGAACCTTCCCTCACCCTGGCAAGAGTGGAGTGAGTGACATCGCCTGCGGGGCTGCAGCTCTGGGGAGCTCAGCCACCCAGTTACCCTTTCCGCAGCCCATTGGCAGTTCGCACACTGGTGCCTGAATCAGGGAGTCCTCGCCTTGAGCCTTTCACGAGCTGCAGACGCCCAGCTGCGCAGGACCTGAGGAGTCTTCTGGGAAAGCGCTGTTCTCCGAGGAGTCAGGCCCAGAGAGCTTGACTTAATAAGGCCTTGTCGGGAAGTGGAGAGGGGTTCTGTAACTCCTTTATCTCCTTTTCTAGATCTTGAAGTCCACAAGGGCAGAGAGCATGCATGATTCACCCAGTGAAGCACGTAGTATCCACTGTGGTTGTGGTATTTATCAGATGAGTATTTATGAGATAAAAGAGTATTTACCGTCCTATTCCTGGAGCAAATCTGATTTTGTGTCAGACTCCATTGCTGGAAAATATTACGAAAAAATCCATGTATTTTCTCTTCACATGGGTAGAGTTACTGTAATAGGCCTACAGATCCATATCACATTAAGCCATTGTATAGAGGAAATGTACTATACATACAGGGAGTATGATCCAAGCTATCCGGTGAGAGATTACATTTTTAAAATACTTATTATCATAAAAGACACATTCCCGTTCATTCCCCTCAGAATACTCACCTTTGCTTTAGCACACATTATCTCAATATTCTTGCCACTTTCTGAAGTAGTTCTGGAAAAGCGCTTTCATGTCTTGATGAGGTGTGATTAAAACAATACAATGAATGCTGCCCTCGAGCACCATCCAGGAGAAAGGCGCGCTTGTAAGAACATTGTGACGAGTCCTCTTTTCACTTTCAAGGTCTGGAGCTGTGCACCTTAACTTCTTGCTCTTTGCCAAAAATCAAAACGACCATGCAAGGTCTTCTCGTCATGGGACCTGACTCCCATCACTGGAACAAGACATCCAATGCCCGCAACTTAAATGCTTATTCCGGCTGCATTTCAGTGGGTTCAACTCATGGCCAGCTGGGTCCCAGGCAGAGATGGCACAGTGGAAATGCACTAGGGAGGAGGAAAGCTGTTCAACACGGGTGGCCGGGGGCAGGGACCTGAGGGAGCAGGCAGGGACCTGAGGGAGCAGGCAGGGACCTGAGGGAGCAGGCAGGGACCTGAGGGAGCAGGCAGGGACCTGAGGGAGCAGGCAGGGACCTGAGGGAGCAGGCAGGGACCTGAGGGAGCAGGCAGGGACCTGAGGGAGCAGGCAGGGACCTGAGGGAGCAGGCAGGGACCTGAGGGAGCAGGCAGGGACCTGAGGGAGCAGGCAGGGACCTGAGGGAGCAGGCAGGGACCTGAGGGAGCAGGCAGGGACCTGAGGGAGCAGCCAGGGACAAGAATATACCTTTCCAAGTCCCCAGTGACCCACCCTCGCTGACCAGGTGCCATCTCCAAATGGGAAGCTTCTCAGACGTTTTGGCTCTAAACCCTAACATTCCACTCTGCTGGCCTCCTAAAGGCTCATGTCCATCTCATTACTCAAAAAGCATTTAGTGCATCTCTAGTTGTTGTCAAAATCTGAACTGCTACACCACTGGTGAAAAGTCCAAAGCCTGTTCCTCCTCCTCCTCCTCTGAGACATAAGGCAACTTCTTACTTGTGAGCCTTTACGATAATCAAAAAGAAAGTTATGCTCTTCCAATTCACAATGGCACAGAGTTAACATCTCCATTCCAACGGGAAAGATAAGGGGATAGATAGAAGTTAGACCAAAACAAGATGAAAACCCAGTGAGATAAACACTAAATCCAACAGTTACGTGTCCAGCATCCAGGCCAGGTTGTAGTGAAACATGAGCTCCCACAGGCTTGGCAAGTTCACTGCCAGCACGGAGCCTCTCTCTTCTGACTTTGCTCACTGCCTACAGCTTTTCTCAGCAGGCCTTCCATGTTCCTGGAGTCTCCAGATGCTAGAGGTCTCCACCATACCTTGAGTTTCACTCTTACAGCCTCACATATCATCCTGTAAGGGCCACCTGGCAGGAACTGTGACCCTGCCACAATTTTCCTGACATCCCAGGCCTTCTGCTATAATCTGGGTGAGAGCCATCATGATCCCTTACCTCTAGTATTGTGCTTGCCAGAAAACCCAGCACTAAATGGCCTCGAGTTCAGCTGTTGATGGAGTCCTTCTTCCCAACTTACACCTCCTGAGCCTGGCTTTTACATTCTGCATTCCTATCAACAGTTTAGTCTTCTGAGCTCTGTCCAGTATGCACATCAAGCACTCCTCACAACACTCTAGAACTTCTCTAGATGACATCTCCAAATCTTTCCAAACTTCTCACATAAGTTCCAAAGGCTTCTAACCCACATGGTCTGGTACAGTCAGAGCAACAGTCCCACTTCCGGTACCAATTTTATGTATTATTCACTTTGTTCATTGCTGGAACAGAGTACCTGACACCTGCAACTTAAGGAGGTAGAGGTTTATGCTGGCTCATAGTTTCAGTGGGTTCAATCCACGCTGAGCCAAGGCAGAAAGGACCTGGTGTAAGTGTGGAGTGGAGGAAATTTGTTCACCACGTGGCAGCCAGGAAGCAGAGAGGAAAAGGAGAAGCTGGGGATGAGGGTATACTCTTCCAGGTCACACACCCGTGACCTGCCTCTTCCCACCAAGTGCCCCATCAAAGGGGGACATTTTAGATCTAAACCATATCAAATGTAAATGCTTTGAGTCAATTCAGGAATTGAGACAGCTATGACAGAACAACTAAAGACATGAAAAAGGACTTCCAGAAAGTGGCAAAAAAAAAAAAAAAAGATATACATGTTCAAAGTGAGGAGGAATAGTATGAGGTGTACTTATGTAATGTGTCTTTTACTGTAATAAATTTAAACATTTAAAACAATTATTCACCATTTGTTTGATCACACCATTCTATATGTGATACTATTTTTCAAATTTGTAAAGAAGCTTGTGTTTAACTTTTAAAACTCACAAATGTATCTAAAAATCATATTTAAGTCCAAATATCCTTCACCTTACTCATACCATCAGGTAATAAAAACACTTCTACTATGCAAGGTCTGATCCTTTGATCATCCAGAACCACTGGGATATTCCACAGGTGTGGGACAACAGCCCTACCTTGGTGACCCTTTAGGTCTGGGAGGGAACCACACCCAGGGAAGGAGGAGACTCAATTCGCAATGTCCCATGTGTTCTTGTTGTTTATTATCCCTTCATTTACTCTATAAACAGACCTCAGTGGTCGACAGGAGAGCAGGCAAATCACTCAAGACTGACAGGGACTGCCTACCATGAAATGTTCATGGGAGAGATGGAATAAATATGCAATAGGATTTGCCAAGAAAAAAGAAAACCACCTAGGAGTAATATGGGACACCTAAGTTCTACCAGGCACATAATTGGGATCCTAAAAGGAAGGGAAGGAGGAAATAGGCCTCTGAGCCTCTATTCAGGGTACGAGGACAGAGGAACGATTTGATGAGCTGGGTCTCTCAGCTGGGCTGGTAATGGTTGAGCCAGGAACTGGATGAGAAGAAGCCAGCTAGAGAAGGCATGAGCAAAAAGCATTCTAGACAAATGAACCCAAGCATAAAAGGGATGGACATTCCTCAGGAACAGCAAAAAGACGAGAGTGGCTGTACATGATGAGTGAAAGCAGCGTGAGGTGTGGCTGGGCCTCGTGCTCATCATTGGCTGGTAGAGTGGTGCCTTACCTGTGTCCCCACAGCTGTCAGCCTTTAATCAACAGAGCTGGGGTTGATTACATGCACCCCTGTGACTAGTTCTCGTCAATGGTCTGTGGGCAGAAGAGGCTCCGGCCACTTCCAGGCTGAAGAAAAGGACAGCTGGCTCTGGGATGGGGGCTGCTGCTTCTTCCAATGGCAGCGCCTGAGGTTAAGCCTGGCTCAATCACAGAGCGACAACTCGAGGCACAGCTCCTCTTATGAGTCGCACAGACTCTCAGTGGACTTTGGGTCAAACAGACATAAATCTTGGAACTCTTCGGTAAGCCAACCCTGACTAGTATCGCATGGTAAGAAGCCTAGATTTTATTCTAAGTGTAACAGGAAATCACTTGAAATTTTAAACTAGAGAGTGATGAGATCTTATACACACTCATTTATTTATTTTCCTTGTGGTAAAAACATTCAGACTCCTACAAGCTTAAGTGAGCGCTTTGCTGTATGTAGAACGGACTATAGGGACAGAGGGCGGGAGAAATCACATGGCCAGTCACAGGCCTATCGCAGGTGATCCTGATACGAAGCCATGCTTAGCTTAGTGGTGGCAGTGGAGAAGTTGAGTTCAGGATGTGTCTTGAAGGCAGAACCGTCAAGAGTGAAGACTGCTGGGTTTGGGACCTGCACGACGACGAGAGGAAGAACAAGATGCAGTGAGCAGAGGGGAAGACAAGTGGGATTCAAAAATTAGAACAAAAAATGGGAGAGAGACAGACAGACAAAGACAGACAAGCAGGCTTATGGACTCATTTTATAAAGCCAGCATAACCTTGATACTCAAGGTGAGTTATATTAGGACACATAGATGCAAAAATCCTAAATAAAATATTTTCAAACAAAGTCCAGAATGCATAAAAAGAAATTATATCTTAATCAAGTTGGGTTTATTCCATGAATAAATTGGCTTTATTCTAGGAATATGAGGGTTTTTAAAACATTTGCATATGTACTTGTATAATTCACAACATTTATAGAACAAAGGAGAAAATTTCAATAAACAAAGAAAATAATTTGATAAAATGTAATATTCATTCGTGATGCTTTAAATCAGAAAATTAGGAATAGGAAACTTCTCTAATCTGATAAATTATTCTAAAAACCTGATACCACATATCATATAAATGAAATACTGAAAACATTTTCCTGGAGGTCAGGCATGAGAGAAAGATGTCTTCTATTACTCTTTCTATTCATTCCCATACTGTAGGCGCTACCCAGTGAAACAGATGAAAGAAAAGGAAGGTGTAGGTTGAAAAGGAAAAAATAGCTATGGATTAACGATTAGAATTGATAAGTGAATTTATCAAAGTCATTGAAGTTGAAGGTCCAAAAATCAATTGTATTATACATAACAGCAATAAAAAATTAGTATGTAAAAAATTAAATGACAGCATTTATAATCATGTCAAACTCATCAAATACCTAGAAATATATATTTTTTAAAAACTCTGCATGAAATGTTATGAAGACCAAGTAAAGAAGACCAAAACAAATGAAGTACTAAACCTATGTTCATAAATGGAAAATGTCACTATTAAAAGATATCAGCTCTTTACCGACATGATTCATAGTGTAAATGCAATTCCAATAAAAATTTCAGCAGAGCCAGGCATGGAGGTACACACCTGTAACCCCAGCACTCTGGGAGGCTGAAGCAGGAGGATCACAAGTTCAAGCCTAGCTCAGAGTAACAATATAGTGAGGCCATTACCAAAATAAAAAATACAAAAAATGGCTAAGGATGCAGCTCAGTGCAAATGCCCTGGGCTTAAGCCCTATTACAAGGAAAAGGAAAAAAAAATATCCTAGCAGATTTTTTTTTTTTTGGTCAAAATCGAAAATTGATTCTAAAATGCATAGGGAAATATCAAGAATAATGAAGGCTTGAAGAGGAAATCATGTTTGCTATCAAAGTGCATTAAGAAGCTACAAAAGTTACAAGCGGTATTGTCCAAGGACAGAAAAATAGACCAGTGGAATAAAAGAGCAGATCCAGAAACAAAACTACAGAGGTAAGAGGTAGGGACATTTGACTTCTGGCAAAGGGAGTGCTGAACAGTAGTGGGAGTAGAATAATCATCTTCATACATACTGCATCACTCGGTCACTTGGATCCACATGGAAAACAAGGAATCTTGATCCTTATTTCATAATAGATATAGATTAATATAGATAAAGAAACTAGAATAGATACTTTTCAATAGGAGGTATCCATTTGACAAAAAAAGGAAAGATGCTCAATTGTATTATTTGTCAGGGAAGTGAAATTAAAACCATAATGACATTCTGCTATCTATGCCCAATGGTGGTTACAATGGGGAAAAAATGACAATGACAACTACTGGAGAGGGGGAAAAGCAACTGGAGCTCTTATATACTATGAATAGGAATGTAAACTAGTACGATATCTTAGAAACACTGTACGGCTGTATTTACCATAGTTGAACATATACATACCCAGTGTCTGAGAAACTCCATGCCTAGGATTATATATTCAAGAACTATGACATATGTGTACCCATGCGTACATACAAGGGTGTCGCAAGGGTGTATCTGTAATTGCCCCATGCTGGAAACCACCCAAACGTCCATCAATAGTAGACTGGATACATGAAGTGCAGTGGTATATTCACACAAAGGAGTACTATACAGCAACAAAAATGAACCAGCTATTGAGATGGGGAGGGGTAGAAAGTTTTCCCAGCAGTTCCTCCCCTCAGCTGTGTGAGTCTTGCCAGTCTGGGCCCAAACGCGTGAGTGAAGAGGCTCTCAGATCATTCCAGCCCCATCCAGAGCTGACTAAGCAACAGCACAAGAAGCCCTAAGTGAGGACCACCTTGGGGAACCCAGGTGAGTCCCACTTTCATGAGCAAAAGGAACTGTTGTGACCATTTTAAATACTTACTCTACAGATAAGCATTGCACAGCAGTAGAGAATCAGAATATAGGTAGATGTATTTAGGGAAAGAGAGAATATATTAAATTTATAAATCCACTTTTAAATGTTGAAGGAAACCGCATTGAGTTTATAAAGTTCCTTCTAAAAACTACCTTCTAATATAGGTCCATAATAGAACAATAGATGTGTAAGATGAACTTAAAAGGCTAAGGGAAAACTAGGTTTTTAAATATCTGCTTCTGTAAATTGAATCTCAATAGAAAAGTACAAATGAACCACCAGGGAAAACCTGGGGACAGCTGAGCCCATCAAGCCCTTTGGACAATGCAAAGGAACAACACAGAAAGAGGAGAGTGATTTATTGAGTGCTTCGCAGATGCCACCCCATGTCTAACTGCTTTCTCTAACATCAGCTCTTGGAGCCTCACAGCACCGTGTGAGGTGGGGTTTACCACCCACTGGCAGCGAGGCTCCGGGAGGCTGGAGGCCACCTGGGTTGCTGCGACTCTCGGTGAGGAAAGGACGGCGCCTAAGGCCCATCCAACACTTTGAACGTGTCTCTGGAAGGAAGGCTCAGGAGAGCGAGTTCTTCCATGTCCCAGCTGCTGAGGCACAGGTGCCTACCATGCCCAAGAGCCTTCTGTGGTGGTAGGAGGGTGGGTATGCAAGTGGGCATCTTGTGAACACACAGGAGAGCTGCCCTGGCCGCACAGAAAGGACAGCCCGGGGATCCTTAGAGTTCAGGAGTGTGGAGTGGAGCCAAAGGGGCCTGGGCCCTGTACATAATTCGAGAGGAGGTCTGGAGAGGAGTTCCAGAAGCTGTGGAAAGAAAAAGAGGGAGGATTTCAGCACTGTGGTTGCATACAGCCTGCCTAACTTCACAGGGTCCTTTTGTGTTTCTCCTTCCTGCTGATTCCCAATTATAACCATGCTGAACGCCTGAAACATGGAGGAGAGGCGGTGGGGCTTCTGAATCGTTCCATTCTAGAGTATGGAGTGAGTCTGATCTCCTCATTGTAGAGGTGAGATCAAAGCACCCCACTTTGCTGCTTCCTCTGAACAATCTATAGAACTGGGTGACTTTAAGAAAAAAACAAAGTCAGGTATGGAGGCACATACTGTAATCCCAGCACCTGGGGGCTGGGGCAGGAGGATCACAAGGCCAGTCTGGACTACATAACAAGACCCTGTCTTAGAATACCAAAAAGAAAGGGGGGAGGGGGGAGGGGGAGAGAGGGAGAGAGGGAGAGAGGGAGAGAGAGAGAGAGAGAGCGCGAGCCTGTACTGAAATTCAGTAAGCCTTGTAAGAGTGCTGTCTTTTCTTTTTAGGAAAATGAGGTCTGTACAACAGAAGTGGAGGAGCGGCCTGGGGGCTGCAGGGGCTGCAGGGGGCGCAGCTGCTCCACCACATGGATAACACGAGAGGCTTCTGGCCAGAGACCCCGGAGCAGGATTCCCACCCTGGAGTCTGACAGCCACCAAGACACCTTGCAGTTCCTTCTGAGGGCAAGGGTAGGAGCACAGTGTGACTGAGAACTGTCTCCTCCCAAACAAACAACGGAGAACAAGCTGAGGCCAAGGAGCTGACAGGTTCTCTTCAGGCCTCCACCTTGGTGGATTCTTTTGTTGTCAGGATTCTGCCAGCTGCCCCCTTCCGGGGAGGGCCAGACTAGGAGAAATGAGGGCAATCACGTGTCTCTGACAGAGAGCATGGAAGAGGGCGAAGGGAGACCCTGCGTGGCTGTGCACACCAGTTTTAATCTTCATTACACACAACTCATGCTCTGCAACTTACAGACTGCTTTTATAAACTTTACCTCAGTTACCTCCTAGCAGCCCAGGGAGCTGGACAGAGGTTTATCAGCCCCATTCCACAGGCCTGCTCCTGATGGCGGATAGGGGCAGGACTTCAGTCCTAGATGGTAGGACCACAGAGGTGTAGCATGGCAGAGTTAGAACCTGCCTTACTCACAATACTCTAAGGCAGTGGTGGCAAAGCTTTTAGAAATGACAGCTCAAACTGCAACCCAAACCCACTTATTTATTGAGAAGCGCCAACACTACAACTAAACCTGAATCCTGAGGGTTTCGTTTAGGAAAAATCAATCCCTACATTAACATCTTTTGTCCTAAAACAAAAACAAATAACACGTGTGCCAGAGATTTCTCACCACTGATTTAAAGCATCCTTTCCCCAGGGCCTGAATCACCTAAAATCTCAAAAATATTTGTTCTGGTTCCTCCTTAATCCCTTCCAGTGAGAAGTAACTTTCTACTCCATGAATGTTATTGTTAATACTGAGCTGAAATTCTTCTCCTTCTCACTTTCAATCTTTGATTCAATTTCGGCCTACAAATTAAGCCATACTACTCGAATGTTTAAAAAGTTTGAAGATGCTAAACTTTCCCCTTTCTTGCAGATTAAATATCCTCAACTCCTTCAACTGTTTCTCACATCGTTACTGAGCACAGTGGCTGAAAAAAATACATACTAGACAGCAGGTAAACATTGTGTTGGTTCTCTGGACCTTGTTAATATGCTCTGGTCTGGGACTTCTTCCTTGAGCCACAGTTTGTGTCTGAAGGGTAATCGGTTTATCACTTGCTTATTTAAATATAAACAAAAAATGTGGTATACCATGCAAACCACACAGTTTTCAGACAACAGGAAAACCTAATCAAAATTGGCCAAACTGCAGACAGATTACAATTTAGTCTGAGGTAATGGATCTTTTATCTAACTCAACTGTTGATCATCTCAGAGAGGCATTCCAGCATGACCCCCTCCTCTACCAAGCATTTCCAGAACGAACCCCTGTTGAGGCTGCCTAAAGGAAGGTGAAAAATCCCAGTGAAGTCAGGGACGATGTGGATCTGTTGAGAGACCTGATCGGATGCATTACCACGCAGCATAGCCTTGGCTGTTAAGAGAAGCAGTTCCCATTTTCAGTTCAATTTTGGGAGCCACCATGAGAAAAGAATGAATTGTCTTCAGAAAAGCGCTCCAGCAGAAGGTCTGACTATTTACTTTTAGCTGTCCTTAAATTGGATCGGCGTGAGGGACAAGCACTGGTGTCTACAGGGGAGACTGTGTCATTCCTAACAATGCAGAATTCAGCCAGCTTTGTGCCTCTTACCTAAGCGCTGTACTGGCATGAATTGCAATGAGTTTAAAATTCTGGCCTTTCATGAGCCAGGAAAGAGATGATGAATGGTATCCTACCTTATAAAGGAAACAATAGTAAACTGCCACTCATCAGTTTATATGGGAATATGCTTATTCATTAGGGTAATAACCCCAAAAGGAGTCTGATGGCAAATAAGTCAATTATCTAAAAAACACAATTTCACAAGATCTCAGGTTAAAGTATCACATTATCACAGTCTAAACTGATGAAATTTGGCCAATTTGATCCTTTTTACATAGTTCTATGATTTTAAAAGTAAGCAATATATTTTTAATCATTTAAACAAACATGAAACACCTAGTACTGCTAACACCAGTACTTCATATATTGTAAATCCCAGTACTTTAGAGAACCTCACATTAGGAGTTTTATCACATCCAGCTTCAGAAAGGGCTGAATTTAGAAAGAGGCATTTCGTAGGGCAGCATCAGTGGCTGAGGGCTTGGACACTGAGCCGTGACTCCTTTCACACACAATGCCTGTTTGCAGTCACACAACAGGTGACACATTCTTCACAGGCACAGAATAGCAGGGACTTCTAGCCCACCAGGCTCCCTCACCCCCAGCCTTGGCAAACAGTCCTGTGTCAGAGAAACAGCAGTGACGTGTAGAGCGGAGAGCCCTGTGGCTTGACTCCTCCTCCTTCCCTCCTCGGAGAAGCTCATCCTTTGTGGGCTCACAGGGATCCAGCCGTCTTGGGGACAGCTGCTCTGGCAACTCAGTGGAGAGACTGAGATTAAGGGAGGTCGTAGAGTTCGCAAAAAGTCACACGCTGGCTTTATAGCAGATCCGGACTGGCTCCAAAGAACAGCAGATGGAAGCCAGGACTTTCAGCTCAGTCCTGGGTCCCTTCTTGTTTACCACGCTACCTGCCACCTGAGGACTGGGAAACATTCCTCAAGTTGGGAATATTTTACTCCTTCACTTGAGTAGTTCTCTTGCTAGAGAAGAGGATAGCGATCTGGGAAGTGCTGGGATTAAAAATTAAGAAGGCTGTGTGAGGTGGTCTGAGAGAAAGAATAGATACGGTGAGGCCATAAATGGGCAAAAGGAAAAGAAGTAATCGTAGTGTTAAATATGTGAACAAGAAAATAGGAGAAGACAGAGTCCAAGTGAAGTGAGAGGAAATTATCTGGGAAGGAGAAAAGGGACACTTAAGACAGAAAACAGGCAGCCAAGGATGAGGCAGAAGGCAGAGAGCAGAAAGAAAATAAGTAGAACCAACAGGAGAAGAAAACAGGGAAGGGCAGCACGAGAAAGCAGAGAGCCTTGTGTTGGTGAAGGAGGGGACAGGTAGGCTGGCATGTGTGAGGGCCCCATGGGATATATCTGGTTGGCAGGGGTGGGGTGAGCAGGGTGACAGGTGGGAAAGGACCAGGACAGCAGACAGTACAAGTGGAGGGTGTCACACTGAGATCATGGGTCTTGACGGATCGCTGGAATTATCCCAGAATCAGCTCGATATAGTTCTCAGTACCCCTGTACCACAGGAAAGGACAAATTCCCTATCTCTATGGCAGAATATCTCTCCTCTTATCACTCGCTCCTCTTGATTCTTTCTTCGTTCGTATAACTTGCTTCTGACACCGTACAAACATGTGCTCTTTCACTTCATACAACCTGGAGGCCTTCCTCCCTGGGCTGGTTTCTCGAGAAATTTCTTAGTTCTTCCTAGAGGTGGGTAGGTCTCAGTGCGCTCCTCATTTAGAAATGCCTTCCAAATGGAAGTTGGTGGGATTTTCCTCAGGAAAAGCCAGGCCTCCACCATGGCTGGGTGGAGTCCGAGGAGGAAAATGTCACAGCACCATGAGGGCAGCCAGGGGAATGTGAAAGCAGTTTCCCAGAACTGCGGCCTTTCTTGTACACACTCCTGTGAGGGAAATCCTGTGCATACGATCATGCACTCCCAGATTTTGTGCCCAGCTCACCCTCAAGTGTGTGAGTAGCTAGGAAAACCCAGGCTGCTGTTTATCTGTCCAGTTGCAGTGGCATTTAATCAGAGAAGCTTCCAGTCCTCTGCCCGAGTGAGCAACACTTCCACAAGCCTTTTAAAAAAACGTGATTTTGGGCCAGGGATTTAGAGCTCAGCGGCAACATGCCTGCCCCACAAGCAAAGGTCCTGAGTTCGATTCCCAGTACCAAAAAAAAAAAAAAACTGATTTTAACAGATTCCTGCCTTGTCTGGGCTAACAACTGCTTTCCAGAACCAACTCTATGCCAGAGAGACAATCATTTGGAAGTAGAACCACACCGGCATTTTTTGTTTCCTTTATGCCACAAATAAAATCCCCTTTAGCCCCAGCAGTGGCCTTAGCTATTAGCATAACCTCAAAAAAGAATTTAGCAACCATCCTGTCTGCTCAAAATGCCCAACCATCCTGCTTTCCAAATGTAATCATGGTTAATAATGAATGAGCTTTTAAAATCCCTTCATGCCTCGCATGCACCAGAGTGAGTTGCTATCTGCAAGGTTGGATTAATGCCCCCTTCTGTGAATCTAGTAAGAGGTGATGCCCCATAAGACAGTGCTTTTGCCCTTACAAGCTGAGCCAAGGCCAGGTGCTGGCAGGGAGGTGCACAGCCTTTCTCCATACTTACGTGGGTCCTGAGCCGGTGACTGTGCCCATGTTAGTTCTGCCCTCACCTCATGTACTCCCCATCACTCCTATAATCCATAAACGACTCTGATCCTGACACCTCCTCAAAATCCTCCAGCACCAGACTGGTGGAGTCCTCACCCAGGATGCCGCTGTCAGGCCTGGACATTCGGGCCCGGGATAGAGGTGCGGGAAGATTGGTGGCGGCTGGAGGGGGAGAACAAAGCGGGCTTTGCTGGACAGAGGTGGGCGCCGCCAGAGCTGGGCATGTGGCCGGCTGGCAGCCTTCCTCCTCATCCTTCTCGGACTCCAGCCCTCCATCTGAGGCAGAAGGACCCAGGACATGGTAGAGGCTGGGGAGGCGTAAGTCAAAGCGCAGTCCAAACTTAGCAAAGAGCTTCTCGTTGAGCGTGTAGAGCTTCTCTGAGATGTCATAGCCCAGCAGGACTGAGAAGAGGCGGGAGATGTATCGTTCTTTGGTCAGAAGATGGTGGAGACTTTTCCGAGGCCAGGAAATGTAGCTACATTCAGTCTCGGCAGTTAAAGTGACCTGGGGAAGAGGTCAGGAGCAGAGAGGTAAGGTTTAAACTGGAAAGTATGTCTACGCTGAGCACAGAGAAACATATGGCTACTTGGCAACTGGCTGTACTTTTACTAAAGTCCCCCTCCACGGCCTCGCATAGAGGAGGCCCAGGCAATGACTTGTACTGTGCACACTGAGATGAGTGGTATCCGTGTTGGGAGGCCTGGGGTCAGCCACTCACTCACGTGTCCATCACTTCCTGCAGCCCAACCTCCCTACCCGCACGGCTTATGGCACCTTGGCTGACCCCAGTAACAGTTGCAGAAGGCTCTGAGTTTTCGGGGGGTGTGGTCCTGGTGCTCTACAGGGAGCTCAAAATGCAGAGGACTACTCATTTCAAGAGTAAAGAGAGACACTATATAGGGATGGAGTGGGGAAAAGTTCAATTAGAGAAAAGTGATCTGTTAAGTATGTCAGGCTGTTATGGACCACTATAAGCAATCAAAAAGATCTGATGACTAAGTCAGAAAAATGACACAAGGACACAAACTCTTGAGTGACATTCAAAGGCCCTTTCTCCATTTACTCATCTAGGAGTTTTTGGGCATTTAGGCATGCTGACAATGCAAAGTTAAATTGTACTTGCAGTGGAAATAAGCAGTAATATGTACCTGGAAAGCAGTAGATGCTTAAGAAGTCCTTGTTAAAACAATGCTGAGCAGTAAAGTTGGGATTAAAGTGCAACATGCTTAGGATAGTACAGGGAAAGGATAGAGATCTCTTCAATAATTTGATCAATCGTAATAATTCGGGTTGGCAGAGATTAAGATGGGCATCGGTACAAAGACACTCGAAATGGTGAGAGCAGCTAGCACTTTCTGAGAGGTGACTGTGTGCAAGGCATTTATAGAGAACTTTACACATAGTCACATTAAAGGTAGGCCTCACTCTCTAAACGTTCCTTACTACACATCGTGTGTGACCCTTTAATTCCTGCCTTGCATAGAGGCCCTCCCTCCTCTTCTCCCATCCTCCTTGTCCGCTGTACACCTCCTGCATTACTGTATTCATTTGCCTCTTGTAGCTGCTCCCTCTCAGAACTGTTCTCACTGTAGGCAGAACCCTAAATTATACCAACGAGGCCAGAGTCTCAGCCATACCTCTTTACAGACGTGTAACATCACACGAGTTGCCTTGTGAGAAAGAATTCTGAGGATAAGACTCACACCCTGTCTATCACTAACAGTTTAGCAAGTAGCTATCACAGCAAAGCCTGTCCCTTAGCTGGTACTTATTAATAATTCCCAAACAAGAAATCAGGCTGAGGAAGACCTAATCTCAATGAAACCAGTGCCTTGAAGGCAAACACAAAGATCTCAGGCATTCCTGTGAACAAGCCTTTACGTCTTCTATTAAAAAAATTTTTTTAAGTGAAAATCCTTTTTCTTTACCTCACTTCCCTACTATTTTCATTAATTTGCTCCTCTTTTAAACAAAACTCCATGAAAAAAAATTCTACTGTCTCAAATTCTTCTGTTTTCATTCTGGTCAAACCAATAAGGCTTTGTGCCTAGAAGTCCCCTGTGCTGTCCTGTTAAGATCACCAGTACCCTCTGACTCGGAGCATCCGCAGTCAGCGTGTACTCTGCCCCTTGCCTCCACCCCCCCACCCCGTACACCCCCTGCTCTAGGTCCCCAGGTACCATGCACTCTAGGGGCAATTTCCTGCTTTCTCCTTTTCAGTTTCCTTCACCAATTCCCTTCCCCCCACCAACTTCTTAATCCCTTCTCTGTCCACACTTTCACATTGATGCCTCAAGCCCAGACCTCGTTACTGAACTCCAGACTTAAATATCCAATTGGCCACCCCACATCTCCATTTCACTGCCCATAGGCGAGGCCAAACTACCGCTCCCCAACTGAACTTCCTACTTAGCAGCCGGCCCTCCGCAGACTTCTAGTTCCAGGTGGTGGCAGCTCCATCCTTCCAGCTGCTCAGAGAGGCCTCAGTCCTCCCTGATTCTTTTTTTCTGTACCAGGGATGGAACTTGGGACCTTGCGCTTGCCAGTCAGGTGGCAGCATCACAGAGCTAAATCTCCAGCCCGATAAAGACCATCTTTGCTGGGCTCAGTAGCAGACACAGCCGACAGAAGAATCTCTAAGCCTAAAGATGGGTTCGGCCTCCTTTCTAACCCTTACCACGCCAGCCGACCGCACAGCCTTGCACTCACGCTTCCCTCTGTCCAACACACTCTTCCCCAGATACCCGTGTTCACGCTGTTCCAGTTTTTGTTCAAATGTCACCCGATTCACAGGTCTTCCATGATGATCCTCTTTAAAACTGCAACCATCTCTCCCTTATATTACTCTATGTTTTTTTAAACTAGCAGTTATTATCTTGTAACATATTTCATCGTTCTCATTAATTATGCCATAGCTTATTTTTCATGTCTCTTGCTAGAATGTAGACTGCATGAATGCAGGAACCTTCACTGGTTCTGTTCACCGATATACTCCAAGCACCTTTGACAGTGAGTGCCTGGTATATAATAAATGCTCAATAAAAATCACTGAATGGGACGAATGAATTGGGTGAAGACAACCAATCTTGTATTTGGCAAAATAACTGACTGTCACTTTCTCATGTCCTATGTAAAAGCTTTCCCAAAGATGCTCTGAAAGTCTGTTTCTTGCCTGCTTCCCAAGTATGCATGGGTATGTTTGTCATAAAGTTTTCTAGCTTATAATTTAATTTTACCTCAGAGGCTGGCTGAACAGATTAAATGAGATAATATGCAAATAGGCTTTGGGTCCGGTAAAACAGAATGCATACTGGAGGAACAGTGGTGACTTGTGACACTTCCTGTACTGTGTCCTTAAGGACTAATGTGAGTGTCACCAAGCTGAGCCGTGAAGAGACCCTCGTGGAGTTGGGCTGCTGACAGGCATGGTTGGAGCACCAACCGACTCATGTGAAATTCCGTGAGTTACGAGTTTGGCTGTTACTGTGGGTTGCTCTCTGTCAACAAAGGCAAAACGCAAGGACAGGATGAACTCTAACTTGGACATTTTCAAAGAGGAAATGGAACTTTATACAGCAATCGTGAATGTGTGGAGCTTACTGCACCCAAAGGAGGTGCACACCAAAAATAGAAATGGGAGGAAGGTGGTCACACTCATTCCAGGCACAGAGACCATCTGGGGTCACGGCCCTTCCTTCCAGCACAACTCAGAGAGGTAATCAGCTTCTCACCACCTGCTCCTCCTTGTCAGTGTCAGAACCCTGCTGGGACTGGTTTAGGCCTCACTCAGCCCCGTGGATATTTCTATGGCCTGAGGGAGTTCCTAGCAGAGGTCCCTGTGTGTAGAGGAAGGGAGGGTGGGACTTTGATTGGAGGGAACTGTAGCTGGTGGCCCTGCCTCTCAGGCCCTGTTGCCACACAGCCAAGTGTCAGGGTGGGGACGGAAGCAGGCCCAGCCAAGTGCCACTGACTGGTATGTGCTGTTCCTGGGTTGGCTGATATGCTGAAACTCCCTGACAAAAGCGGTGGGAGACGTATGGATCCCAGCGCCAGCAAACTATCTGGACAGGGGAGTTTCTAAGGGTGTGTGTGTGTAAACTTCCCTGCTCCGGTGGTGTTTCTGTTCTTACAAATGAACATAGATCCAGGCACCTGGGCTTTGCCACTTTCCAGCTGAATTACATGATGTTTTGGGGCTTTCAATTCTTCATCTACTAAGTGGGGTGTATACCTAGCCCAAAGAGTTATGTGGATCCATAAGGCAATTTAGTGTGCAGTGCTTGCTACATGCTAGCCATTCAGTAAGGAAGAAGAACTATGACAAGAGCAGCCAGTGGCTAAAGGATTGGCAGGGAAAGGACAGGGACCAAACAGCCACCCCTTCTCTTTGAAGCATTTATCTGAGTGCCCAATAGTGTCCTCTGAGACACAACTGTCCCCCGGGCAAGCGAGCTCAGCAAGTCTTTGTGAACATCCACTGTGACCCAGGGACTGTCCTTTGGAGCCTGAGGACAGAGGCTGGAGGAGGAAGCTCCAACTTTACTTCGAAGAGTTTCATCAAGCAGAAAGGAACCTGGATCGCTACAACAATGAGCCCCACAAGCAGTCATGAGTAAAGGAGAACAAGGTGGCAGGAACAGGAGGCTGCTGGGGAAACTGGGGCGTGGGTCTGGCCAGGCTTCACAGCAGAAGTGAGGTGCCCTGGCTTCTCAGTGAAAAGTGCAAATGCATTTCAATGGAAGGGCCAATAGGGACCGCAGCACAGAGTGGACGACAATATGTTCTGCTTAAGGAAGCACTCATGGTCGGGCAGCAAGTGTGAGCGAAGCTTACACGGAAAGGGGCTGGAGAGGCTCTAGGGATGGCTGACAGCTTCAGTCACGGAGACAGGACCATCTACCAGCAGCCACTGCCTCCCTCGCAGACAACAGGGCTCCTCCCGCAGAGCAGGAGCGGGGATGTGAGGGGACTGACGGAGCCCTGCATGTGGCTGGTTCACAGCAGGATGGGCCGGGCAAGGCTGCCAAGGGCTCCCTGTTACCTGGAAGATGCCTTCCTCGGAGGGTGGCAGCGATTCCCATTCAGGAGAGTCCATGAACTGGTAGGGGAAGATGTAATGCAGAAACTGCCCGTCCTGGCTCACACGGACCCTGGCAGAGGGAGAGAGGAGACCACATAGAAAAGGGAAATGGTGCTCCAGTGCCCTTCACTGAAGTCGCGTACTGATGATTAACACAAATGTTCCAGCAGAAATAGCTGGCTAAAGTGTAATAAAACCCAAAGCAGAAATCCCTCGGTTGCTTCATGGAAACTGTTTAGAAAGAAGACCCACAGAGATTTCCTGAGCCTTTGTTTTCCACTGCCTTCTCCTTATGGGTGATACTCAGTTTCAGACTGCAGAATAGAAGCCCCCAGGGAAGCTTAAAAAAAACAAAAAACCCAGGGAAGCCCCAGGGAAGCTTTAAAAAATACCAGGCATAGTGGCATATACCTGTAACCCCAGCACTTCAGGAGGCTGAGGCAGGAGCATCACAAGTTGAACCAAGCCAACACAATTTAGTGACTTAGATCCTGTCTCAAAACAAAAAGTAGAAAGAAGCTGAGGATGTGGCTTGGAGCAAAGGTCCTGGGTTCAGTCCCCGGCACCACAAAACAACAACAAAAAAATCTCATCTAGGGTTGGGGCTGGGGATACAGCTCAGTAGTAGAGTGCTTGTTTATTATGTGTGAGGCCCTGGAGTTCAAAGCCCAGGAGAGAGACCGAGATGGAGATGGACAGGGAGAGGAGGAAGGAGGGTTGGGGCGAGGACAAGAGAGGAAAAGAGAAGATGAAGGAAGGTCAGAAGGACAAGAAAGAAACTGAGGACTGAGATTACAGCTTGGCGTTAGAGTAGTACTCGCCTAGTATTTTCACAGTACTGGGTTGATCCTCAGTACTGCAAAGTAAAATAATATACCCCCCCCCCCGAAACCAACCTAAGCCTTATCACAGAGCAATTAAACAGGAATCTGCAGTGGGATTTGGACATTACTAGTTTTACAAATCTCCCTGGTGATTCTATTGTGTAGCCAGGATGGAAACCACTGTGTTAGAGCTCTGTGTCTACTTATCACATGTAGCTATTTAAATTTACATACACAAGCCGGGCATGGTGGCGCACGCCTATAATCCCAGCACTTGGGAGGCTGAAGCAGGAGGATCACTGCGAGTTCAAGACCAGCCTGGGCTACACAGTGAGTCCCAGGTCAGTCTCAACTACATAGTGAGACCCTGTCTCAAACAAACAAACAAACAAACAAAACATACACATTCATTAAAACTAAATAAAGTTAAAAATCCAGTTCCTCACTCACCCTAACCACATTTCAGGTGCCCAACAGCCACATGAACCTGTGAGCAACATACTGTACAACATCAATACAGGATGCTCCCATTACCATAGAGAGTTCTACTGGGCCTCACCATTACGGAAGTTCAGCCTAGGGCTCTTCGCCTTTCCCCTTCTCAGTGGGCTCTGCAAAGGGCCGTGCTCTACATGCCTCAGGCTTACACTATCACCACTTTTCAGACTTGGAAGGAGAGGGTGTGTCTACTATAGAGCAGGCTCTATTAGACATTTCACCGGCGTTCTCTTACTTAATCATCAAAATAACTCAAGGTAGAGATTTTTATTTTCTGTTTTTTCAGCTAAGAAAACATGTTCAGAAAAGTTGACTGGTGAGCTTAAGGTTTCACAGCTATTGAGTGGCAGAACTGAGATCCTGTCCTTACTGTGACACCATGTGATCAGAGCTTTGGTAGGTGATGGTGGATGCTCTGAGCGTAGCCCCTTCTCTACGCTCAACAACCAACTATAATGTGACAGTGACGGCTCGGGCTTTGGACAGTGGCATCCCACGCACCCAGTCCAAAGATGGTCCTGGGCTGAACACTTAACCTGAGCTGAGCCATTTGAATCCTTTCCATGGGCACTGGAACTGGAATTAACTACTGTCTCGGATAGGAACAACCATCAGACACTGGCAAAACTCATACACGCCTCTACTAAAACACTAAAATCTTGTGTTTTAAATCATATAACTCAGACTTTATAAGTGTGTACACCCCAAACGGCCACAGGGAAAAGAAATCAGAAACCATACAAAATGCCCAGAACACGTTCCTAATTCAATTCTTACCTGAGGCTCAAGTGCGTTTCTCTCCTTGATTTGGATGAAATATCCTTGTATTTTTTTTAAAGATTTTTTTCTCCCACCAGCTAGACAGAGTGGGTTTCTGTGTCCACAGCCAGGAATTCTAATTGATTTTAATTTTATGAATATTTTTATTTCACACTATCAATAAGTCTAACAACTGCTCTCAACTTGCCTACAGGCTTGTCTTTACCACATGGGGATACAAACACCATGAATGCAGCTTGCTTTGAATCCTAGTGGTGAGCATCCCACCTGCTGCTTTGCTCCTGCAGGGATGGGCAACTGCATTTTGGGAGAATCTGTCAGAATCCATGGCATGGCATTGGCTGCTGGGGAGAGGGAGTGCATTTCCCTTGTAATGTACCATCTGGGAAAAGACTTCTCATCCAATATGGGTATTTTCATTCCTTCCCCAGCAAAGGCAGAGATTCATCCTGAGTTAGTCAAGCAAGAAAGTACCTCTGTCAGGCAAAGGAGGAAGAAAAAAGCTTTGGAATCTCAATGGTATAGGGAAAATATGCCTCCATTTATAGGGAAAATATGCCTCCATTTTTTCCTACCTCTACTGGTAGCTAAACACATATTCATGGAGCACCTCCCTCAGTCCTGGAGGATGGGGGATAAGGAAATCAGTGCAGTCTGGCTCTTGCCTTGAAAGATTTCACAGTCGAGGGGAAATCACAGGAACATAAATAACTGGCTACAAGTCAGTGTGGTAAGCGCTGCTGTGGAATGGGAACACAAAGGAGGAAGAGAAATTCATTCTCTGTGGGTCACAGACTTCCCAAAGAACATGGCATCTGAACTGAGTTCTGAAGGATAAACAGGATACTGAGAAACAGGATGGGGATGCACAGAGCTCTGGGAAATGCAGTGTGACAGTCTCTCCAATACCCACTTTCTCTCTTCCTCCACAGCCCTAGAATGTTAACAGGACACAAGAGTTCACAGCTAAAGACTACTCCTTACCGCCCTTTTTGTTAGGTACAGCCAAGGGGCTCTTATGGCCAATACAATGTTAGCACTCTCGAGTCTTGCTTTTAAAAAATTCCTGGATGGACATGTGTGCACATATATGGCCGCTTTGGAGAGTCTGCCACCGGAGAGGACTGATCTCCCTTCCTCCTCCATGGACCTGTTCTACAGAAGCACTCACCACAGTGACTGGCAGCAGGTTATTTATGCACCTGTGCTTTCCACTAAACTGTGGAACCCTCAAAGGTAAGAGACAGACTGCACTGATCTCTGCATCCCTTGACCTCCAAGGTGCTCAAGAATATTCTAGCCGATAAAGCTCCAGCAACAGTGCAAGGGTACCTCCCTCCAAATGGATATGTGTACCTTGGAGGTCTTCTTTTTCTTCTTCTGTCTACACAGGCACCTTCTTGCCTTAGGTGAGTTTGAAATTACCAAAGATCATCACCACTTAATAGGCCATTGCCCATCATCTGAACACGGAAAGAAGGAAGACAGAAAAGAATGCAGGTCTCTAACCAGGCTAGGGATGGAGTCAACCCATAGCCTCCAAGAGCAGACATGCACTCCCTCCTACAAGACTTGTCTAAGGGATGAAAGGATGCCAAGAAAAAAAAATGAAGTGCTCTATTCTTCTACCTCAGATCTGTCTCTAGCTGGATTTCTCCCCTCGTCTCAGCTTCCTTCTTGCAGGAAGTCTGAGCTCCCACAGAAAGTGAGCCCCACTAGTTCATGCTGTCCTTGCTCTTTTGCCTTCTCTGTGGAAACACCACACCTACCATCAACCACTACCACGCCCATTAATGCTTGGCTTTTGTGATAGACCGTAAGTTCCATGTGCTCAAAGAAAATTGTTTTCACATTAAACCCGCAGCCCAGAGGCCCTCGCACTCCTAACACATATTTGGAAGTGGGGGAAGAAGGAGGAAGGGAAGAGAGAAGGCAGGCTGGAAAGAAGAAAGGAAGAACAACAAACACATTCATTTGCATCACCAAAAAAGCGGAATTGCAGCCTCAAGTAAAAACTTCTGTAAGGAAGATGTGAGGAGGGAAGGAAACCACTGAGGCACACATACACCCTGCCCCTCATCTCCTCAGGTGAGGATTCTGGCTCCCCAGCAAGCCACCACCAAGCGACAAAACCCTAGAGTGCTCACAGAGACGTTTACGCAGGTGTATCGTGTCCTTTATCATTTGTCTCTTCTTCCTTTTTCCTCTCTCGGATGATGGGTCACTTCCTCCTAAGTGAACAGCTGAAGACAGCTGCCTCCTCAGGGTTGCACTTGTGGGTGCCTGTGCTTTGCATGTTATATGAGAAAAACTCTCCAACAGTAAACAGCACTTATGGGCAACAGGCTTTGAGGAAGTCACTTTGTTCTCGGAGTCCTGGAAGAGACTGACTGCCCTCATTAAAATAAAACAAAGACTTCTGAGGTTTGAGCAAAGGCTCCAGGTGACAGACTGCATGTAAGATGGGAAGGTATGTGCAAGAGGCCCCTGCTTCCTGGCACAGAGTTCTTGGCTGCTACTTCGAGGTGTCAGACACTGAACTGTAACCAGCCTGGGATACAGTGATGCTCCCCTAAAAAGAGCCCACTCATTGTCAAGAAGCTGCTTCTCCTTCTTCTGACTTAGCAAAGCTGGGACAGGATGACATTGAGAGATAATAAAACAAACAAGAAAATCCTTAGCTCGAGACTTTAAAAGTGAAGAAAGAAATCAAAACTGTTTAATTTCTAACAGGATTTTGATGCTATGTATACTAGGAAAAGCAACAGTGAGAGACCAGCCCTCCTTTTCCCTTCACAGGTACAAGTTCACAGTGAATCTATCAGTATGAGCTCTCTGAACCATGTGAGCACCCTCCACTGGGGGAACATTTCTCCTGGTGTCCATCCCCTCCTTTGAACAGAGGAGCTATAAGGAGCAAGTGGTATCATGAATGTCATGAATGAGTGATTTCCCTAGATAGTTTTTAAGCATGGAACTATAAGTAGCAAACATTCTGGCAATAGCCATAAATAGCCATAGTGCTTTTTTTTTTTTTTTTTTTTTTTT
>NW_022900936.1:63526574-63549737 GCF_012274545.1 Fukomys damarensis
TTTTTTTTTTTTTTTTTTTTTTTTTGGCCAATAACTGCATTTGTTTGCACTTTCAACTCACTTATAAATGAAATGAAATGTCTTTCCTCAAGACCTCGCCCCTTATTGCCCATTCAACTCAGGACCTCTGAGTTCCATAAAAATCACAACTTATATCTGTAAGACCTTGGGTTCTATAAATACATAAATGTGTTTTACTTCTATTAGTAGTTATTGTACAATTGTCATCATTACCAAGCCTTTTCCCCCACTGTATGGTCAATAGTCTTGTTTCTTTCTCCCTCTTTCCTCTCTCCCCTGCTCCCTCTTTCCTTTCTTTTCCCTTTCTGTCTCTCTCTCATTCTGTTTGTTTTTGTACCAGGGATTGAACTTGGGACTTTGTGCCTGTGGTGGAAGCACTGAGCTAAATCCCTGGTCCTACTCATTCTCTTTCTTTCTTTGAATCAAAGCCCTCTGATGACCTTGTTTTTTTCAACTACCTTCTTGGGCTCAAGCATGCTGGCAGGGTGGGGGAGGTTAGACAAGTGCCTCTAGGACACTATTTCAAAGAATAACACACAACTGCCCACAAAGTGTGCAGCACAGAGCGCCATGGTGTTTTTCATTGGGTGTCAATGGCCGCCCTGGGCATACACTGAGACCACTGCTGCTGACATCTGTCAGTCTCCACCAAAACCTCAGTGAGACATGCATCACTCCTCTTCTGTCACTGTGGGAGCCTCAGAGTTGGGACTGGATTCCCTGACCTGCAAGAATCTTCACAGAGGGCTGGGGATTTAGCTCAGTGGTTTCACTACCTGCGTCACAAGTGCAAGGACCCAAGTTCAATCCCCAGTACCAAAAAAAAAAAAAAAAAAAAAAAAAAAAAAAAAGAAATCACAGAAAAAAGTGGGAATGGAGAAGTGGACAAAAGCTCTTCCCTCCCACCTGGCTATCCACAGAGTGGCTACACTTCAGAACTGGCACAGGACACCCAGACCCAAATGGTTTTTTCTTCGATGAACTGGCAAGAAACAGGGAATACTGGAAAAAATCTCTTTTTCTGGCCTCGTTTCCTACACATAGTTGGTACTTAACAAATGTTGAAGGCATATGGAAGGAAAACAGGAATCCTGCTGAAATGTTCAGTTTTCTAAGGCTTGCAGAGACATTTCTGCAGCTTAGAGGTCATGTAATGGCACACTGGTGTGTGTGTGTGTGTGTGCGTGTGTGTGTGTTCACTGTGGCTCTGAATTCTACATCTGCCTGCAGCAAGTGCACATGAAGTCGTTTTTCTTTCAGCCCAGAAAGAGATCTCTTGATCTAGTTTCCTCTTGGAAAATATTAAGAGGAAGTAAACTCATTCCTAGAAGAATCTATTTTGGTTTGTTGGACCTTGCCACATCCTTCCCTCACAGAAAGGACATGAAATGGAAAGGATCACTTGGAAAGAGGAAGTGTGGGCCGGGGAAGAAATGCTGGCAGAACAGATGACGATAGGGTGCTTACCGGCCCGAGAGCAGCAGGGACAGGCGGTTGATGGGTGTCTCCCCCTCCACGGCGTAGGTCTGCTCTGTGACCAGAGTCAAGACCTGCTCCTGGCAGCAGAGAACGATCTCCTTGTAGGTGCGCAGGGGCACCTGCAGGGGCAGCCACAGTGTCTTATAGAGGAGGTCGAACTCCTCGGGGAGGGTGTCCATCCGCAGGCGGTACACCAAGTGCGCCAGCTGGAGCAGACAGGCCGTTGCCAGCAGGAAACTCCAAAGGACGACGTCCAGCCCACAGGCATGGAACCAGCCCCACAGCACGCAGCACAGATAGCCTGTGCCCAGGAAGCCAAAAAGGTAGAAGCACCCATACACCCCACTGCCCCCCATGAAGCCCAGGAGCAAGAAGCAGTTGGCCAGGTGGTAAACAGCCCCTTCCAGATCCTGCTTCCAGCTCATGCACACAGGCTCCTGCCAGAGGAGCTGGCCTGCCATGCCGGTGTCGGTGCCTGACTCTGGGGTGGCTCAAAGGCTTGCTGGGCTCTGATGCGGTCCCCAAATGGGAGACTCAGATGAATTAATCTGTTCTCCCAGATATCTTCTCACCTGCGGCTTCTCACCACCAGCTCCTCCTCTGCTGGCAGGAATGCTCCTGGTGGTTTTGGGGCTGAAAGCCAGAACATAGTACACCGCACAGAAAATTTCAAAACTTTCTCTCTGCCTCAGCAAGGCCGCAGTCCTCCCTGCACAGCTTTGGCAAACTTCCTTGGCTCCAGGTTTCTTAGTACAGTCTTCACATTTGGTCCCTAACAGAAAACCTCAATTGTTCTGAGAGAAAGGTAGGACACCGAGACTGAAAATTTGAGCAGTGCGGGCTGAAGCAGCCACATCCTGCTCTCTGTTGTTCCCAAGCAGAATGCAGAGAGCCCAGCATGGGAGGCACACTTGTGTTCCATTTGGAATGCGCTCTGTCTTGGCACCGGAAGAAAGGGTGACCCCAGAGGGATACCATGTTTGGAATTGGAATCCAAGAAGTGCTGGCAGTGAAAAAAAACAGGCCAGCCACTCAGGCAGGCTGGCAGAGCATGCAGCATACGTCCCAGAGGACAAGATAAGACTTCGGGCCAGAGAGGTGGGCTAGAAGGGACAAGTGAGAGCAAGCATAGAGTTTACCTCGACACAGCAGGCGGGACACTGCACAGAGCTCCCTGTGGGGACGGCCAGAGGGAAGGCAGCATGGGGACTACTGTCAGGAAAAGTCTTAGCAATGAAGACAGAAAAGCCCTTGAAAGCTTTGAAGTCAACTGTCAATATCATTAGGCATTTATCTGATACCCATTCCATGGAAGTACTGTAAAACAGCTTTGTAAATTCTAAACCGATTTCCTATATATCTGGATGCAGTAAGTTAATAAGTGGTCATTCATTGCTTGGATCATCACCCCACTCAAATATTTCTAAATTATAACTTCTATCTATTAAACACCGATTAAGTGCCAGATCTACATCAGGCACTTTATACACTTACTCATTAGCTATTACAAAAGAAACTGAGACTCAAAGAGGAACATGTTGTCACAGGGAACAAAGGATTTGAACCCTAGACCGTCAAATACTCTGTTCCAAGTGGTTAGCACAGTATGTGGACATAAAGGATGAGATCCATACCAGTTATTGTGTAAAGCACAATAAACAGGGATCCATTTAATGAACCGTAGTAATTTAGGAGGAAGAGGGATGATGGGGAGGAAGACAGATCTGGTGTTTGGTGAGGTATAGGGCTACGGTAGGCAAAAGGAAGACAGCATTTCTGGGGTGAGAATGGAGAAGCACAGGCATGGGGATGTGAACATGGATGGCATACTGAAATAAGCCAGTTTTCAACTTAATCAAAATCAACTGACAAACAAGCATGTGTTGCACTTCCTTCTTTCCAAAGTTAAGCAGGGGTAGAGGAGAAGCTGAGGTAAAGGAGAAGGGCTGGAGTGCTTAAAGAAATGCCCTCAAGCCTCCCTCAGGGCAAGGATCTGGACGTCTGGCCTGAACCTTGGGGATTTCCATATGCCACTATCCTGTCTCCCAACCAACCCACCTGCTCTAACACACAGGAGCTGCTCATCTAGCACCCTCAGTCACAGAGTCCTGAGCTCCCAGAGGAGGCATCCTGCCAGCTGTGAGCAGGAAGTCAGAGTGCAGCAGCAGGGGAGTAGCCGAGGCTTTGCCCAAGCTGGAATTTGACAGCAGTCTTCCTTCTCTGACAACCTGCCCAATGGGCTGGCCTTGGCTCTTTAAAGAGACAGGCAGATCCACTATCTTCTGCTCATTTGACCTGATGCCCATTCTCTTATGTGTATCTGAGCCGAGCATATGAACATTTATCAAGCAACTACGGTTTCCCATAGTATTATCCTAAGATACCTTTATTTTTACTAAAAAATGAGTTAGAGAAACTCGGGAACTTCCCCAAGGTACAGAGCAAGTATATGCATAGGGATTGAAGCCTAGGTCAGCGTGAGCCTAAGGCGTCCTACCAGGTACTGTGGGAGTTTACATTCAGCTATATATATCTGCTGATACAGGGGCCTGGGGTGCACTGCTGGGGGGCATGTATGTCAAGGACACAGTGGCAGGTAGTGACAGTGATGCCGGTGGGACAGGACCTGTGATCAGAGTGAGACAATGGGAAGTTGCACCTCCTTTGTTTTTAAACTCAGATTTGACAAAAGAGGGAAAAATTTTTAGTATGTATCAAAATAGTTATGTCCTTATAAGGAAATCCACCAACATGAAAGCAGAAGAGTGAAAAGTATCTGGTTAAGAACAAAAGGAAACAGAAATCACATAATGTGCTGAGCTGATTCAACTCAGTAAGCGCTTAGTCAGGACAAAGTGTATGGGTCAATGACATATAGGGATGAAAAAGGAGACCTTCAAGAAATTTTGTGGTACAGAAAAAAACTGCAGCCCTATGAAATAAGGAAGGTTGAAAAGAAAATACTGATGGAGATGCAAAAGCTTTAGAAGTGTCACCGGCCGGGTGACATTTAAGCTGGTCTAACATGAGTAGGTGCTCTGCAACCAGGGGACGGCATTCCAGGAGGAAAGAACAGAATGTGAAGTCATGCCCAGAAGCAAAGCAAAAATACATGGCATAATCTGGTAACAAAGAACAGCTTGTTTGTCATAGGCAAATCAAAAGAGCAGCATGACATGAGACAGCAGGGGCAGGCTGGGGCCAGATTACACAGTCAGCTAGTCATACGGCACCTTCCAAGTGTGGAGCTGACTCTGCTCACCCACCCAAAAGGCCACGCTGAGATAAGGACAGAAATTGAAAGTGCAACAGAGGAGCTTACAGCCTTTGAATTTAGTAATCAAAACTTTGGGCTTGAAAGTGCCTGTTTAGAGCCCCCCCCTTTTAAACTTCATTTTTCTATTCGTCTGTGGTAACTGGAAGAAAAAGCTAGTTCTTTGCCACACACAGTAGGATGAACATTGGGCTTGAGATTAATGCTTTCCTAATATAGATATTAAAATAGGATAAAGTTATGATTGTAGGATTTAGATCAAATTGATTGTCAAACTGATCTTGAGCAAATAGGCTGTCTTACTACATCCATTCCAGTCTTTTGTTTATGAAAAACTACTTGTTTGGGCATATGTTAAGGAGGGTGGGCTTCTCTCTCAGTTGCCAGAGCCAGAAAAGACTGGTAAAGCCCAAGTACAGTATCTCATTAGTGTGATAGCTTAAAGGAAGGCACATAACCAACGAGATGGAAGAGGAAGTATGTAGGGGGGCTTTTGGGAAAAGGTACATAATATACGTTGTTGTCATAAATGTGGAAGTTTCAATCTCCAGACTTCATGACCGGGTAGCAAATTACTATGCATTTTTGTATTGCTTCGGTGTAACTGGGCTTTCTGGTACAATACTAGAAATGGAACGCATCTTGATTCAGATTTCCATATCTACACAACACTGAATACTAGGGGGCAGTCGTCCATGCCTGTTATCCTAGCTCCTGGGGATGAGTGAGGCAGGAAGATCACATATTTGAGGCCCACCTAGGCAACTTAGTGAGACTTGGTCTCAAAATAAAAAAATTTAAAAGGCGGGGATGGAGTTCAGTGGTTAAATCTCCAGTACTGATAAAAATTATAATTGAAGGTTAGACCACTTATCACGCTGTACACATTTTTCTTCTTAAAAGTTTGAAAAAACTATGAGAGGATTTGCTCTTATAAACAATTTGACCAATGAGCATAAGGTATTCTCCTGGTGATTACCAATTCATAAAAATATAGATAATATGGCTGAGTTAGACTAAAGAAAGTGCTCGCGTCCGTGCTTGGGGGATCCTGTCTTTTGCTGGATTTGAACAAAACGCACACACTTGGCTTTGTGAGTCCTGGAAGAGAGCTCTGAGATGCCAGTGATTTGGGTCCCAGATGGATGGCTTCACTGAATCTATGCCATCACTGTGCGCAGAGCTCGCCCCAACGCCACACTGGCCGCTAGGAGTTTTACTTGATGAGAATTCTATTACTTGCTGTCAAAAGTACTGTTAACTGACGCAGGTGGAACTACCTCCAAGAAACAACCAGACGGTCACATGTGAACTCTCGAGGAAAGCACCCTGGAACAGCTATCACGGCAGTAAGCCTTTGCTTTTATCCTTTCAAGATCTATACTCATTTGCTCCCACACTACGAACTCTTTAAGTACAGAGCCCATGCCTTACGAATCTTTGAACACAATGATGTGTACTTAGCTCAGAGCTGGCATGCACTGTGGCCTAAGGAAGTACTGAACCAGGCTCTCACCTCCCTGAGGACAGGATGTATATGACTCACACATGAATACTCAACACCTCGGGCTGTTCTTGCACATCCTCAGCCCTCACCAATGTGTATAGAATGAATACATGAATATATAACTGGACTAGACACCATGTATTGTAAAGAACATTGGGCTTTAGCAGGGCATGGTGGCGCACGCCTATAATCCCAGCACTCAGGAGGCTGAGGCAGGAGGTTCGCTGTGAGTTCGAGACCAGCCTGGGCTACATAGCGAGTTCCAGGTCAGTCTCAACTGCATAGTGAGACCCTGTCTCCAAAAAAACAATCAAACAAACAAAAAAAACCAAAGAATACTGGGCTTGAACTTCAAAGACCCAGATTCCTGTCTTAGGTCATCAGCTACTTGGCCAGCACAATTCCCTTAGCTTTTCTGATCACTTACATCCACCTGTAAAATGGGGATTGCAGTTCCTCTAAGGGTCTCACATCAGACCTATATAATGCAAAGTATTCCTGGATTAGGTGTTGCCCTGGGAGATGGTCTTGTTTTCAGTTAACTTTCAAGTCAAACATTTCAAGGTTAGACAAAAAGACAGTATGGGAAACAGTGTGATGATTCTATATGGAATTTAGGAATTATTGTGTGTAACAGGGGCCCAGCAAAGAGGTGTTAGAAGTGCTTGTCATCTACTAGGCCAAATTCGTTTTAATTACAGAACTGTGGCAGTGCCTTTTTTGTTTAATGGTACTAAGGACTGAACCCATGGCCTTGTATATGCCACACAAGCGCTCCACCACTGAATTACATCCGGAGCCCTTTATTTATTTTTGATTCAGGGTCTTATTAGGTTGCTCAGGCTGGCCTCCATGTTGTAGTCCTCTTGCTTCAGCCTTCTGAGTCACTGGGGTTACAGGCATATGCACCAGCACCCCCAGCATCTAATATTATTACCACCCCCATCTTTGGAAAGGCTTATATATTAAGGAAGGATGGGCAGAGGTCCTGTGAGATATATTTTTAGCTGTGGCAGTGGCCAAGAGGCACGCTTTCCTTCTTTTCCAAATCAGGTAAGCATATCACATTAGCCAACGTGTGGGGGAAAAAAAAAATCAATGTGTTACTAAGTGCTGAGGAAAAGAGGCATCCTTAGATATTAAGGGACAAATGGATACCCCCTTTTTAGAGACCAATTAAGCAGTAAGTATTCTCCCAAGCCTAGAAAACATGCATAGCCTCTGATCCATTCTTTAGCTGTGTGATTAGCAAAGTTGTGAAAATTTTCCTAGGGCATCCTCCACTGCACTGTTATTACAGAGTAGCCAAAGGGAAAAAGAAAGTAAAAAGGATGTAAACACACAGGGAGGTATGTATGGAAAGAAGCACACCGAAAAGTGGTCTATTATAGACTGGTGGGTACCAAGCGAGTTCTTCTTTATGTTTACATAAAACGACCTTCTTCCTCTACCCCAAGTCAGAATACAGGCATCTGATACACCTCCTGTCCCAGACTGTGATGTAACTCCTGGAGGACATCTGACACACAGAGGGTACCCTATAAGACATTTTGGTTACATTACGGTAAGCCACAGTGTGAACTTCACTGATGGTAAAATATGTTAAGGGGAAAAGAACAATGTTATAATCTCATTAAAAATATGTAACATGGAGTATGTTTGTAAAAATATATGAACTCCTTCTGTATTCCTAGGACATATTCAACTAGAGTTCAGATAACAACCTGCTAAGGATCTGTATGCTGAGCAGGAAGTTGGTTTACACCTGTCTTGGATGTCCAAGATTCTGGTCTTTACCTAGAATTCTCTATAAACAACACAGTACTTAGTGAAAGTATTATATCTAAATGAGGGGGCTGGGGATTTAGCTCAGTGGCTCTGCGATCTGCCCCGCAAGCACTAGGACCGAGTTGGATCCCTTGGTACCAATAAAAAAAGAAAAAAAAAATCTAAATGAGTATTCAAATAAAAGTATGACTAAGGAAGCAAAGCATCAGACAATGCTAGTACCACTGCTAGATTCTATGCTAAGTGCTTTACACACATCAATTCAATTAGTACTGAAAATCTTTAAATAGTGGTTTTTCAGTTGAGAAAAACAGACTCAAAGACATTGTGACTTTTTTTGACATAATATAATCAGTGGTTAATCCAGAGTGTCATCCTTCACACCCAGGCACTTACACCAATTGTCTTGGGGAGGCGGGTACTAGGGATCGAACTTGGGTCCTTGTGCTTATGAGGCAGGCAGTAGAACCACTGAGCTAAATCCCCAGCCCCATGAGCTAAATCCCTGGCCCTTATGCCAATTAATTAGGTAGGATTTCTAAGGAATAACTTCAGCTCATTTATTGTATAAATGATGCGGTTTTCCCATCCCAAAACACACGAATAGTACATATCCTCTAAATTATGTTCCTCACACCTTTGGTAAGATTTTAAACTCAGTGTGGTTAAGGGCAACACATGACAACTGCATCATTGACCCTAAAGCAGCTAGCAGGACCACAGGGTTGATATACTTCCTGTTCTATTCCAAGTGTCACTGTGACATAGCATGGAGCTATCTGGTTAGTGGCTTTTTAATAGAGGACAGCCTCTACCTTCAGCCAGGTTCTTAATAACACATTATAAGTGAATGCCTATAATCCCAGCATTCAGGAGGTTAAGGCAGGAGGACTACTGCGAGCTCAAAGGTGGCCTAGGCTACAGTCAAGACCCTGTAGGAGAAATAAACAAAACTGAAAATAATAACAACAAATCCCTAGGTCCCTAGGCATTAAACTTCTGAACCTAGTCTATTTTGCAGTGTAACTAGGCAGGCTCAGGTTATTAATGCCAAACAGTCAAGTGCTTCCAAGCCAAAGGACATTGATCCAAAATCTAATAAACTTTTCCCTAAAATGGAACTAGTAAAGAACAATATGGTTTTGATATTGAAACTGAACTCTTATCCAGTTCTTCCCCTTAAAAAAAGCTAAACATTTAAGGGCTAGGGATAAAGCTAAGAGGCAGATTGCTTGTCTAGCATGGATCTGATCCCAGCACTGATCACAGGTAAGAGAAAGAAACCTAAAAGTAAAAATCAAAATGTGAGAAATGAATGAGATAATGGCCATCACACTCATTCTGAATTGGTGAAAGTATTTAAAATTCTTATTTGTATCTACCTAATTTTGGAGATTGGTTCATTGGTTGAGAAAAGTATCGGCTTTCTCCTAACAAATATCCACAGTTCCCAAAATGACACAGTAGCAAAAACCAAAGAAACCCAAGTCACAACATTTGCTAATACATCCTTCAAGGGGAGCGGGGAGTGGCGGGAGGGAGAGAAAGCTACACCGGTATGTAAGGAACACAAAATGAAACACACCTGAACAACTTTGAACTGGGACACTTTCTTTCTTTTTTTTTTTTTTAATAAATTATAAATACTTTATCCATTTATCAAAGCTCATCAAAGAATTTCCAAAATGATATAATCTTCATTCTTCAGGAATTATTCAGTCACAGAGCAGGCCACCTACAGAAAAGATTTGTTTTAGAAAGTCAGATTTCAAACGTCAAGCAGACCTATGGAGTTAGGGACTTAAGACTACCAGATCTGAATACCTCAGTGCAGTAATGTTACTACCTGCCACAATTATTCTAAATCAGCCATAAAATAAAGATCCACATTTTAAAACTCTAGCTGAGCCTAACTAAAAATTATCACTGAAACTTCCCAATAAATTTTATAATCTTAAGATGTTGTTGAGATAAACATCCCCCCCCAAAAAAAAACTTCCAAAAAGGGCTAAGGCATTTTATTTCTAGAGATATGCAACAAAAGAGACTTGCAAACCCCACCCTCCCATTCAACAATGTGCGGCAAAGGTCCACAAAGTGGAAAGAAGGTCAACTTAGTACACAAGACACTTCCTGTGGAAAGCTAATCACTTAGTCAAAAGGCAAAATATGGGCAATGATTTAAAAATCAATTTGGAAAGATCGAAAAGGGAGAGCAGCAAATGACAGGACTCCTGGACTAGTGTGGCAGTACTGGGCTTCTCTCCATATAGCTCTCATTACTCTCAACTCCAGTTCCTAACACAGAATATGGAGAACAACGCTAAAGAGAGAACAGAGCCAGGCTAGCCAACTCTTCAAGTCTAAAGCAAGTACTTCCCTCACCTGACCCACTCATTTGGGTTAACACGTTTACACTGGGGCCAGTAATTTGCATGTTTTGCTGCCAGGCAGCTCTGAACCAACTATGGTATGAGTTGTTCCATGGGACAGTCCTGCAGGTACCACTGGTGGTTTAAGCCAGCAGGAACATGTAAGACAAAAGCTCATCAAGACAAAAACTGTTTTCTAAAAAGATCAAAGAAAGAATATACTCAAGGAAAGGTCAGGAAAAATAATAAAAAATGTAGACTTTCACAGTCCAATGACAGCAGCCCACAGAACCCTCTGCCTATGCATCAGGAGGGGGTTCTGTCACAGTGTCCATGGAAACTCCTTGGTTCTATCTCTGACTGCAGAGTCCTGGACAGCAGGGACACCTTTCTCATTTTGGCATTTTCTAGAGTTTTAATAAATATCTTGTAAAAAACAGGAAGTCTGAATGGTAGAAAGACTCCTTTTCTGGATTATTTCCAGATTAAATTTTCATAATCAGTTGCTTATTTGTGTGTATGCCCCATTTTTAAGTTAAATGTAGTAAACAGCCAGTTAACTACAGCCAGTTAAATGTAATGAATAATATCACTACTACTCAGGGTTACTTGCTGAATTTGATTTCAGCCTCCAAACTGGGTGCACCAGGTTTCTTCTGACTCCTAAAGGTAGAAAGGTATTAGCCACCTATTTCTTAACATTTCTAAATAGGCTCTGGGTTTGTCTACTTTCAGTTAAAAAAAAAAAAAAATTGTTCAGAATTGCCACCATCGCACCTATTTTTCCTTACTAGTTTCCAAGCCTTTGCTATATTAAATTATGAGATAACGTATATTTGGCATACTTCCTATTCTTTAGGTTAGGTCAGTGGTTGTTAAAGAGGGGTGCATTTAAAATCATCTAGGAACTTCTGGGGCAGGCCAGTGCCCAGGCTTGTGAATCTGGGGAATGTCACCCTTGGGTGACTCTGACACAACATGCACCTCTCGGTAAGAGCCACTGGATGAATGCAGCCTACTCTTGCTGAAGTACAAAAGAGGTATAACAGACTTAACTCTCAATCCACTGAGCTCAACATAGTCAGCGATATGTTACTTAGAAATAACATTAAAACCTACATGGTTTTTAAATTAGGGAACTTTCAAGATCAATGCTGGAAAGACAAGTTTCCAAACTTTTTTCCTTTCAAGCTATTCTCAAGAAGACCTAATATTCTAAGAGGTAGTTAAGTGTTATCTCAGAGCAGTGCAGACAACTGGGCCAATTTTACCCTGCAACCAAGGGCCTGGTTATTGGGTTGGATGCAGTGATGCGTGTCAATAATGTGTCTTTCTAATTAGCATTCACAACGAAGTTTTAAGATTAAAGATTAGGATAATGTGCTAATTCTAAAAATAGGTATGTTGCCACCAGTACCATTTCAGGAAGGACAAGGAGCAAAATGTAAAGAAAATATAAAAGACCTGAACTGTAGGTTTTAATTTTACCACTATCCACTCTTTGCTTGAACAAGTTTTTTTTTTTTTTTTTTAATTTGATTTTGTTCCATCTCCCCACAAAGGCTCAGGAAATAAGAAGCCTGGGATGAACAGGATCCAAACATACATCCCTCTTCAAAAGTATTACTAGGCTGAAAACAAAAACGTGACAATTTGATTTCTTAGGAAGGTCCCATACAGATTTAGACTGTTCTTCGAGCAACTAGGATTCAAAAGTACATAATTAGGTCAAAAGACTAATTCAATCAGACCTAATTCAACAGACCTCAACTGAGTATATGCTATCCACAACTTCCTAGGTGTGAGCCGTTCTGTTCTGGTCTCTATTTTATAATTCACAAAGCATGAACTATTAAGTAATTAAGTAAAATATTACTTAATCATCACAACAGTAAAATGAAGTAGTTTGGGTATGTGTTATTATCTTTATTTGATAGAAGGGAAGACTTAAGACTCTAAAGGTTAAGGACAGTCAGGTGTGGTAGCACAGGCCTCTAATCCCAGTGCTCTGGGAGGGTGAGGCAGGAGGATCAAGCCCAGACTGGGCAACTTAAGAAACTTAGTGAGAACTTATCTCAAAATAAAAAATTAAAAAATGGGTACAGATGGGGCTCAATATGAAGATCCTGGGTTTAATCCCCAGTACCACAAAACTAAAAATAAATAAATAAATTAATTAATTAAAAAAAGATCTGCCCGAGGCTACACAATCTATCAAATTTTCTAAGTCTAAAGTTTTGGCATTTTCTTTAATGCACAAATGAAATATAAAGCTATCACTCTTACTCTCTGCCCAGAAAACACAGGGAAAATAGTATCTTATGACTGTTTTGAATTTATGCTACTTCAAAGAACTGCACCACTTTTATAGATCACATGAAATCCAAAAGAAGTTCCTGATGTTCCAAAAGCCAGCATTTTAAAAAATAAAGCAGGTTCAGCTCTAGTAAATAGTTTACACAACCAACTAGGAAGAGTTAAAATTCGAACAAGGAAGCCACATACACATGTTGAAGTTCTGTGCCTTTAAAAATAGTTAATAGGTTTCCTGTGTGTAGCATGGAGGATGGTAACCAAGGGCACTTGAACACTGAGCTACATCTCCAGCCTGTTTTAGTTTTAAGATAATGTCTTACTAAACTGTCCAGGCTAGTCTCTAATTTGCTATCTTCTCACCTTACATTCTTGAGTGGCAGGGATCACAGGAGTGTGCCACGACACCCAGCCAGGCATACGTTTTAAGAATGCAGTTCCCTTTAAATTTAATTAACAAAATGATTCGCCATGGATTACTCTTTAAATAAGCACCTAATCTAAAATCCACTGTAATAGATTTACCATACTATGTACAGAAACATAAAATATATAAAAAAGTGAAATCCAGGCAGGATTAATGCTTTGATGAAAACACAAGTGAAGCGAAAAACATTATGACATTAGTCTACCAGGAGAGTAAAAATGAAGGCTCCGTACCCTAGTTCATTTTCCCTTACACAGACATACTATTTATCAGCCTAGAGCAAATTCCTTATCCCTCCCTTCTTACACATCAAAGAGGAAGACCAGCCATATGTGAAATTCCAAAGCAGCAGCAAAGAGGTGAAAGAGAAAGAAGCCAGGTTGTCCATTACTATGAAACCGACATACAGCTCTGGCATTATCTCTTAGTTATCGGTAAGTTAAAAGTAGCAGTGTGGTAGGGTGTAGAGGAGGGCACAAAGCAGAGAGAGTCTGCTTGGAGACCAGAAGTTCCTGTTCTGCTCCTACCTAACCCACCTGGGGAATCCTTTCCTAGCCATAAATCTTAACTTTCTCATTTATTCTTTCATTTAATTAACAATCCTCTATTGAGCATCTACTATGTATCAGACAGTGCTGCAGGTGCTGGGGATATGAGTGAGGAAAACAGAAAATTCCTATTTTCTCAGAACTTACATTGTATCTAGTTGGAGTGAAGCAATGAAGATGATTTTTTAAAAAACGCTTAATATAAAAGTGATGGTATTAAGAACAGTCATTACCTGTATGTTGCTATTAAAATTATAAAAAAACTAAAAATTCAGTTCTTCCGTCTCATTAACCATAATTCAAGGTCTCAACTGCTGCATCTGGCCAGTGGCTACCATACTGAAGAGGGCAGATACAGCACATTTCCATCATCACAAAAAGTTCTCTTGGACAGGGCTGAGATAGTGTGATAGGGAAGGGATGCTATTTTTATCAAGTGTTCAGAAGAAAAAGCCTTTCCAACAAAAAGACTTTTAAATAAAGATCTGAGTGAAGCTGAGGAGTAAGAAAAGTTGCTATCTAAAGGAAGAGCTTCCCAACAAAAGGAAATCATTTACTTGTATTATTGGAGAAACATCACTGAAAGTTCCTTTTAGTACTAAAAGTGAAATTCAAAGATCTTCATAAAATGGTCTGAGGTGGAGGGAAAGTGGGAAGGATAGAGGAAAGGAAATAAGGGAAAAAAACCCAGTATGAGAAAATGAAAAAATGGAAATAAAGTTTTTGTAAATAGGGGGAGAAGAGGGTGAAGAAAGGGCAGGGGTGAGGGGAAAAATGAGAACCAAGACCTGTTATGTAAAGGTACAAGATCCCAGTGATGAATGTAACTGTACTGTACCTAAAATGTTGAGGGTGAAGAAAGGGCAGGGGTGAGGGGAAAAATGAGAACCAAGACCTGTTATGTAAAGGTACAAGATCCCAGTGATGAATGTAACTGTACTGTATACCTAAAATGTACCAATAAACTTAATGAGGCAAAATAAATAAATAAATAATAAAAGCAAAAAAATAAATAAAATGATCTGAGGTTTTAGTTTTATAAACATAAAGCATGGTAGAAAAGAAACAGCAACAATTCCATTTTCATTTGCACAAAACAACTTGCATTTACTGAAAACCCACATTAGAAACAAGAAACAGAGAATGCTTTCTATTTACTTCCTTTAGATTGGAAAATGGAATATTTTGAACTTCCTATAGTCATGAGTTAATCAGATTCTAAAATAACTCAAAGATTTCTGTGAATCTCTTACCAGGGACAGAACTGGGGACGTCGTGCTTGCAAGGCAGGCAGCCCAGCCACTGAGCTAAATCCCTGGCCCTGGGAAACTCTTTCTTGAAAGCCTGCATATTCCCCTTCTCAACTCTGCCGAACATCTGTTTATTTGCATCACTTATACCTCACATTGGGAAGTGAAGTTATTTTTTTAGTAACACTTATGCATGTTAGATTAACCAGGTGAACTGTCTTTGAGATAGAATGTTGCCCCTACTAAATATGTGAAGTAATGTACAAATCTGAAGCAACACGCTCACCAGTTCAAATCTTAAATCCCAGGGCTCGCATGCACTCTTTGTGGGCCTCAATCAGATGTCCACAATGCTCTTCTCCTTTCTCGATGATGCTGTGAAACAAAATGTCCGTGTTATCTAAGGAAGTAGGTATGAAGCGCAATAGTAAGCATACATGGCAGTGACAGGGAGGAAACATGGCTGGAATGAAAAACTGCTGTTATACCGACAGCTTTGTTTTGATTTGATCTTGTGACAGTTTAATGTCTGTAAAGATGTTCCATCCAACTAGATGTTAGGGCAAATCTGATTAGACGAACTATATACATGAAATCTTGCTATTAGTCTACATGCAAGGAATAAGATGGCTCTATAATGAATAAAATATTTATGTTTAATGAAGGGCTTATTTTTTTGGCCCATTTTCATGGAAGAATTGACTTTGTTTTTGTGCTGCATTCAAATATACTTAAATAAATCCACTTCTAGTTATGAAACATCTACAACATAAGCATCACAAAAGGCCTGGTAATAAGGAACAGCAAGACAAATCCCTTTTAATGATTTAAGAATTTAGAGTAAAGACTAGGACCACATAGCTTTATTTTAAGGGCCTGAAAATGCAGCAGAGATAAGTCAGGACAAATTCAATTACAGGGCTGGGTATTTAGCTCAGTGGTTCTGGTGCCTGCCTCACAAGCACAAGGGCCCCAGTTCGATCCCCAGTACCAAAAAAAAAAGAAAAAAATTCAATTACAAAAGAACAACTTCTGGTTGCAGATATTTAAGGAGAAGCCATAGTGATCCAGTGACCCAGGCAAAAGTAATTTGAAGAAGGAAATAGGTTCTCCTTCCACCAAAAGTCTTACTATCCTTCAGTATAGCTCAAAGGCTGTCTGCAAATGGGAGAGACTGCTAGCACTCACTGATGGTTTTTGAGTGCTATATATACTGTGCAAGGGATCTGATATGCTGTAGCACTAAACCTAATTAACAACCCTGGACGCAAATACATTTATTGGGCTCATTTCTACAGATGCAGAAGACAGACACGTTGAATAACTTACTCAAGGTGATGGTCAGGATTCAAACCCTTCATGATATCACACTATTCTAAGATTCAATAAGAATGCTACCATTGGAGCAACTTCAGTATAGACCGCGGCCTTTCAATCCTCCATTTACAGTATTATTTGCAAAGCACAGTATTAATGAAAGCACTGAGTTGCTATACACCTACCTCATTACGAGCTATGACTCCTCTACCTTTTGTATCTATTATTTTTCTACTTTGTAGTGACAAAAGAAGGTGGGAGGAGGTGGACATTCCTGTTATCTGAGGCCTTCAAATTAGACCTGTTCTACAATAAAGGCTAAATAAGGAAAAACAAAACTTTTTGTGAATTAGTAATCATCTAGATAAACGTTGTCATCTACACTGTAGATTGATTTTCAATTTTTGGTTGCCTTTAAAGGGTTGAAGGGTAACCCCTTAGAACTGTAAGAAATGTACCCTGTGTCTATCCCTACATTTGGGAAGAAATCCTTAGAAATTACCAGAAAATTTTATTCTTTACTCTTGTCACACCCTTAGCCGGCGGTAAAGCAATCACTAGTACACGTCTCCATATATTTTAAAACTCCTCAAAACCAGGCGGCAACCTCATGCTTTTTACTACGGAGTGCTTAACATGCGCGATACTCAAAAATCACATGGAGGGAGGAATGTGAAGGTGACGCGAGTCTCGGCCCAGTCTGACCTCTCTCCCCTTTAATCCTTTCCCTGGACCGATCTGAGCACCAAGGGCCGACTGTGAAACCTGCGAGACCCTACTGAAACTCTCCAGGGCGCCGCAGGCGAAGAGAGCGCAGGGCCCACAAGACGCGGGCCGCAGTACGGGCCGCAGTACCAGCCGCCCCCTCCCCGGATGCGCACTGACCACGCATCGCGCGCCTTCTTGGTCTCCGGGCAGGCGCAGCAGGGCTTTAGTGGCTTCTTCTCCTGAGACTCAGACGGGGGAGGGCTCGCGGCTGCCAGACCTGGCATCTTGCAAGCTGAAAAAAGCTACAAACTCACAAGTACTACACTTTCCGAGACCCCCCTACGCCGATTTGTCCACAGCCACTTCCACAATGGCCTCAAAATGACAGGAAGTTCCGCCTCTAGGACCGGAAGCGGGGGAGGTTAAATCAGCGCGTGCGCAGAAAAGGTTAGCTAGGACTGGGCGCCGCTTCTCTGTGGGTGCAGAGAGGGCGGCTAGAGAGTCACAGGTAGTTCTTGAGTGAGTTTAGGGAGGGCTCAGTAAAGCTGACAGCTTCAAGTCGGCTGGGTTGCTTTTCAATACATCTAACCTCTACGATTTTCTAAACTGACGCCCAAAAAGATAAACTGACTTGTCCAAGCTAAACAAGTGACATGCTAGTGAAAGTTCCCTAGAGTAACAGTCTCACTCCCCAAACTTCACGCTGGGGCATTATGGCCTTTCTTCCCTCCCCCAGCCCTTCCCTGCTGCCACAAGCCTTTTTCTGTTTTTCACTGACCAGGTTTTTGAACACAGGTAGACAAGTAAATCGGTGTCCATGTCATTTGAAATAAAATTAACACAATCATTTAATTTTTCCTGAACAGAATTGTTGGCAAAAGAAATGAGTTTATTCTCCCTTCCCCACCCCCGTACCTAGGATTGAACTCAGGACTTTGCACTTGTGAGACAGGCATGGCACAACTGAGCTAATCTCCGCCCTAATGAGTTTATTTTTCTCAGCAGAACTTTGAAGCTTTTAAGAGCTGCGTGGTGATATATATGTCCCTCCCTTCCTTCCTTTGCTCCCTCCCTTTTACTGGGAATTAGACCCAGAGCCATCTAAGTAAGACACATTACCAACCCTTTTTAATTTTTTTGAGACAAGGTCCCCTGAAATTGTTTTCCCTGCTGGGCTCAAACTTGCCATCCTCATGTTTCAGCCTCTCGGTATTATGACCATCCTTTTTATCATCTGAAAACATTTAATAAGTATGCTTTTTTATTTCGTACTGGATTTATTCATTTACTAATTCAACATGTTACCCTGATGTTCTCCACACTTTGCCTTCGCCCACTATTACCAGTTCTTTGAAGTAGGCGTTCAGTCACGCGGCTCAGAATTCACTTGGAAACTTTAATATATGGTAAACAGGGCTCACCAATCAATGAGGGAAAGAAAACAGGCTAACATCTGGAGAAAATTAAATACAACTTCAAAAGAAAGAGCTCCAGATGCGGTAAAGGCTGGTGAGTGAAAGGTCAAACTAAAAAGCTAGTAACATCGTGGAAGAGCGTTATCTTAATGTGGAGGATGGAGAACGGAGGGATGGTTTATTTTACAACTTCTCGAAAGCAGAACTTATATGTGAAAGTATTCATGAAGTTACATCAAAATAAAGGCATGGAGTTGTACATCAGCCACCGTAGACAAAGTTAAATAGATGCCAAGTTGAGAGAAAATATTTGAAATGTCTAAATATTTTTAAAATTACAACATTTAAGGTGCCTCATCTCTCTGTGCACTCCCACTCCATTCTCGAGTGTGTCCTGAAGCTATATCTAATAAATCCTTCTCATGTCTCTTTTCTTAAAGTTTAAAGTGCTCACTTATATAGTTAAAACAACATAATCTTTGGCCATAGTATGTGTATATATATATATATATATATATATATATATATATATATGGCTAATGGGTTTGTGAACCCTCAGGTAATCTTCTGAGCAGCTGAAATTTATTATTATCAATATTTATGGACAAGAATTAGATTCAGAAATGTGTATGATTTGCTCAAGGTCACATAACTTGGAAGTAGCTGTTCCAAGGCTTAACAATCTCTCTGTTTTATTTACTATTTAATGTCTAAATGAAAGGTGAATACTATTTTTAAATTAATCACTGGTCTGTGTTTACTTGTGCTACTGATTTTTTTAAGGTGTAAAAAAACGAATAAGGAAAAAGGAGAGAACTATCTAAGAGAATCTGGAGAATTGAAAGAATTGAGACAGGCTGTTAACGAAAATTATATACCAAATGACTGAAGCAGCTTTTTCAGTTGCGAAAGGCTTTCTTCCCCATTCTCCTTACCTGGGTCAGTGAAGAGAGTATTGGCTATGATCGTCCTCTTTGTGACATCCTCAGCTAGTAAGTCAGGCCTCAGGCAAAGAAGTCAGGTAGTGACTCAATCTCTTGCCCCATACTTCTTCAGCCTGATGTTTTCAAGACATCAACAAACTTAATTTCCTCTCTGAGCACTTTGACCTTTACATTCTCCCAACAACTGCTTTTTCCAGATGGAATGCTCTTCTGCTCATAGGGAAAAAAGACCAAAGATGCTCCTTTCCAAAGTGAAATATTTAGTAATTTATATCCAGCTCTTAACTCTCTTTCTGTTTTAGAATGGTGCAGCTAACCTTCACATAAAGGTTGCTAAGAAAATCTTCTACTTTTTAATTTATGAATAAATAAGCTTCACAGTCTACTTTTATTATGTTTTACTTTATTTTTTAAAAATATTATTATATTTTACTTTTCTTACACAGCCTTACATACCTGAAGACCTGTGAGATGGCCTATTTTGGTATTAAAGGAAAACAAATATAAAACATGAAATTCATCCTTTCCAATTCCAAAAATCTCAATAATTGTGCTCGCTTTGGCAGCACATATACCAAAAATCTCAATAACCTACTTCCACCAAGAAAAACGTAACAGTTTATGAGAGCGGTAATTAGAGATTAAATTGAGGGTAGGTGGTTTATGGAGACTAAATAATAAAAGATAAGTTTCAACCATTTGTTTTACAAAGGCAACTCTGTAATTAGTTTGATTGGTATCTTTTGTATCACTTCTCAATTCTGATTTTAATCGTAATACTCAAATTTCAGTCTTCTTATTGCTACAACTGCTGAACCGTTAGTAAGAAGCTTGAAATAGTGACTTGAAAATACTTTTTTAATACTACAGTGATTATGTTCTTTCCTGGTAAAGAATGAACTACTAAGCCACAGACGGCAGTAAATAGCAATTCTATGGATGGAGTGACAGCCCTGATAGTGTAATAAACAATAATTTAAAAAATACTTCAGATAAAATCCTTCCATGATAAAGGTAGTCATTTCCCCTGCCTAACTAAACCAAGGCCAGATGATTTTATGACGCATAGGTCACTGAAATTGGTGGGGAAGGAGCGACACCATCTGTTGAGAGAGGAGAATTACAAGGCTTAAATTCTTGTTTAAATAGGTGGGGTTTGTACACAGGGTCACACAGCTCAGTATTCACATGTCTGCCTCTGAATAAAACATATTCCAATTTCCATTGTCAGTTTAAAGAATGCTGGTAGAAGCAGCCAAACCGCTGGCTTACAGAAAAGAACAAGTGTATTGCAGCAGTAGCAGCAGAGAATCAGCATTTTTGCGCCAGTTCCCAGAGCCCCATTTCCCACGGGGTGATGTAAGGCCAGATAATATCTGCATGCACATTGGGTTGCATTATAAGAAATGAACAGTGAGTTCAGGAAAGCCTAAGCCTTAATAATAGGCTGTCAGAATGTCTGTACTTTGCTCAAAAGGAGACACTGTCTTCCAAGGTTGTTTCCTACACAAAGGGACAAGGACTGGCAGGGCCCCCTGCTTTGCATGACATGGGGGAGCATAAACACCCAAACAGCATTTTCTCCAAACATGGCCAACTTTAAGTTTCATTTTATTAACTAGCATTCCTCTTCAATAGCACAGTTTGTTTTATACAAGTTGACTACATGATTCAGAACCGAATTTCATAAAGATGGTGTGTTAGTCATTTGCTCTTTTCACTGTGGACTTAATGCCGTACGTTCTCAAAACTCATACATGGAAGCCCTAACCGCCAATGTGATGATGTTTAGGCGAGGAGCCTTTGAGAAGTAATTAAGTTGAGATGGAGTCATACGAATGGAGTATGCACTCATGACAGGATGAGCATCCTTTTAAGAAGAGACCAGAAGCTCCCTGCTTCCCTATTCTACCATATGAGAACACAGCAAAAGAGAAAAGGGGACTGAGGCCCTCACTGGGAACAGAATTAACTGTACCTTGTTGTTAGACTTCTAGCCTCCGGAACTGTAAGAAACAAGTAACTGCTGCTTAAGCCATTCGATCCATGGCATGTTTATAACAACCCAGTGAAACTAACACTGCATGGCACAAGTCAATTGGTCATAGCAGTTTGGGAGGTTGAGGCAGTAGGATCTCAAGTTCAAAATAAGAAAATTAAAAGGGCTAGGAGCATAGCTCAGTAGTAGATCATGGCTTTGATTCCTAGTTTAAAAAGGGAGGGGGGCTGCATAAGGTGGCACAAGACTGTGATTCCAGCACTTGGAGGCTGAGGCAGGAGGATTGCCACGAGTTCAAAGCCAGCCTGAACCACATAGTAAGACCCTGTCTAAAAAAAAAACAACACTCCCCCCAAAAAAAACCAAAAAGGTGTCTATGAATTTCCTAAACAAACAAAAAAAACCCCAAAACAAAAACAAGCCAACTCTAAGAAGCACTAGTAGCTTAATGGGATAAGTTGAATATCAAAGAGTAATTACCATACTGTTTCAAACATCAGATACGTAAAAATGTATGCATTCATAAAGATACTATATGACAAAAACTTTGTAGTTAACTTTGCTAGGATACTGACCCAGTTTGACAATTTGATGCTTAAAGGAAGAATCTAGCATTTAACCAGTCTTTCCTCTGTAATCTGTATTTCCACATAAACAATGCGTTAGTCTGAGAAGATTCTTTTCATAGAAAATCTCCAAGAGAAAGATTATTGAAAGCACTGTTAATTATTGAAATCCACTGTTTTAGAATTTTTGATCTTGAATTGGACACACCAACTACATTAAGTGATACCTTGTATTCAACCAGGGACATTTGAACATGGACAACTAATATATGAAGGAATTAGTGTGCATTTTGTTAGAGATGATTAAATTTTATTTTATCATTTTGGTACTGGGGATTGAACTCAGGCAGGCGCTGGAACCATTGGGCTAAATCCCCGGCGCGAGATGATTACATTTTAAAAGCTATATCACTGTGAGGTACAGATCAATTTAAGAGCAAAATAATATATTTAAAATTCTGCTACTAAGAGAGGGAAAATGAAACGACTGGCAAGTGGTGATTCATGTTGATTCTGGGAAAAGGGTACTTAAGAATTCATTAAAAGTGGAATCACTTTGCCTATCTTTAGAGCTTTCCGTCATAAATAATTTTTAAAAAGCAGTTGGTCTACTGCCCAGGTAGACAGCTGCAATCTGTGAATGGGTGTGGGGCTAGAGAAGCCCCCAACATTTAGGGGCGTGGGTTCTTCAACGGGATGAGTCCCTTGGAAAGGTGCTTTCCGAATTGAAACCACCCAACCAGTCTAGATAGTTCTGAAATTTCCCAGGGATTTCCAAAAGAGGCCTTCGGGTGTGCCAGGTGAACTACTGCTAGAACCTGAAGGGTGGCCCTTCCCCCGCTCTCGGAGTCGATCCTGGGTGGTGGCCGCGTCTCCCAAACGTGTGGGACCCGAGGCCGCTCCCTCGCGGCCCTTCCCTTCCACTCGCCCCACCCGGCCAGCACTCAGGCCCCCTCCCGCGCTGCCCCTCTCTGCCCCGCCCTAAGCGCCGCGTGCCCCGAGGTTACCATAGCTACTGCGCGCCGCTGCCAGGCCTCCCTAGCCGGTCCCGGCTGGCGGAGGAAAGAGGCTGCATCATGAGCCACGTAGTGACCATCGAAGAGCCCCGGGCCAACCGCCGGGTGTCCCAGCACCAGGGCGGGCAGAGGTCGAGGGCCGGGGGCTACGCGTCCGCCAACCGAGCGTACGACTTCCTGTACGGTAAGGGCTGCCCCGACCGCCCAGCGGGGCTGTCC
>NW_022900936.1:63549905-63569108 GCF_012274545.1 Fukomys damarensis
CCGGGTGCGCCTGGCGTCCTGGAGCCCGGGCCCCCTCACCTGGGCGCCTTCCCTCGGAACTTGCTCAGCCCGGAGCGGTCTTCCTCAAGCCTGTCCAGGTGTTTTAATGCCCGGAGGGGTGTGGAATGAGTCACGGACTTGGAGATTCACGTTAGCGTTTCCATGTTCAAACTGCATGAAATGCATAAAATTTCTGCTTATATTCTCTGGGCAACTCCAAATTTAGCATTCTGGGTGAAGAAGTGCCAGTTTATCTCAGGTTTGTTTTCAGTGAGTGGTTTTTTTTTGTGTTTTTTTTTTTTTAACTTTTTCTCATTTATCAAAACTTTGTTCAGAAACTAGGCATGCTGGTTCCTTAGGGCTAGTAAGGTCTCGGTTTTTAAGTGCCCGGATTTTCAATGTGTATTCTCTCTCTTCTGAACCTTAAATGTCTGTTCTATGCATTTTCGTAGGCTTCTTGGACTGCTGTACTGCTGGCACATATACTAGGTCCTCGGTAAATCTTAGCTAACTTACTCAATTTACTGTTATAATAATTGCAACCAGGTGAGCATGATTTTTTCCATATCTGCCCTCTGTAACCTCTGGCTCCTACCTGAGTAATGCACTACTTTCAGCTCTGAAGAGTCCCAGCATCTCCTCTGGATTGGAATCTGTGAGTGCCCCTTTTCTGCATAGGGACCATATAATGGCTGCTTCCATATTGGTGGCTACTGGTTTTCATTATTCGCTCTTGGTTTCGTCTTGTGAAATAAGCCTCATAAACTCCTGTAAGCATATCACCAGGTTGTTTTCAAATGTTATTTGAGAATGAACATAAACATCTTCAGTATGACAAGTAAATAATTTACTATGCCTGTTGTTTCTTTTATCCGGGAGTGTCTTTTTTGCCAAAGGATTGCTGCATGTTTTCATGTCCCCTGGAAAGAACACAAATCTACCTAGCATAGGCCGAAGGAAAGTTTAGGTTGTTCCAGTAAAACGAGCCAGTCTCGCAGTTATTGATGAACAAGAAGCAAAATTCTGACAGGGAAGGTGCTACGACGCTTTCTTTTTTTTGACTGTGTGTGCTTTTGACCTGTTAGGGCTGCCAGATTTAACAAATAAAAATGAAGGGTGCACAGTTAAATTGGAACTTAAGATAAAGAACAAATAAAAATTTTAGTAAAAAATTTTCACCCCAAGAAATATTTAGGACATACCTACATTAAAGAATTGTTAATTGCTTATTTGAAATTCATATTTAGCTAGGCATCCTACATTTTTTACCTGGCAGCTCTAGTTTTCTTTCTGTGCATTTGTTTCCTTTCTGTCTGACAAAAAGCTACATGTGCATGGATTTCTCTTTCTAGTTCAGGAGTTGGAGGGGATTCTTAACACAAGATTACCACCGACTGTACAGAAGGGAGTCTTCATGGATCTTAGCTGAAAATTTAAGTGAGAAATAAGCACGGGTCAGGGTTTCAGCTGACAGAACTGTGGTTGGGTGGGTTTAAGGGGTCAGTGGTATAAATATGAACACCTTTCGAAGTTCTTTTACCCTTCCCAGCAAAGCTCTCTGTGGTCTAGGTTCCTGGCCTTTTATCTTTTATCTTCTTTTCATACTTACTCTGCTTCATTTATTCTGTTCTTTTTCCTCCAGTTATTCCTATAGCTAACTCCTTCACCTTAAGTCTCCTTATCTGTCCCTTCCTCATTGTGGCCTCCCAAATATTTAAAACTGCAACCCAGTTTCCTTTATCTCCTCTTTTTAAAATACACCCTCTAACATATTATACAATTTCTAATTTGTTACTTGTTGTCTGTCCCATGAAGACAGGGTTGGTTCTTTTAAATCTTTTTGTTGCTGTATATATCCCAAGCACCTAGAACACAGTAGCTAGTCAATAAATATTTGTTGAGTGAAAAAAAAAAAAAAAAAAGAAGAAAAAGAAAGAAAGAAAAGCCTGAGCCACTTGCAGCTTTTCAACCTTGGTGGGTATATCAAATTACTATATCCAATAAGTTGTTTTTGTCAGATAACCAAGGCTTTAGGAATTGACTCACATTATCCAAATGACAGTTTGTCACTTTCTATAGAGAAGTACAAGTCACCAAGTTGTCTAGACTAGCTGGTCAGGATATTTGTTTCCCCAGAAATAAGTTGACTGCCTGTGACTTTAGTGTTAAATTGATTTTAATGGTTACACTATTCATCACTATGGATACATTTATTATGCAGATACATGTTACTGTATGTTACTCTTCTGTTGACCTTCAGAGAGAGAACTTAGGGCCATCACCAACATATAGTACTTAAAAAACTTAAAAGCTGAATTCTGAAGATAGTTGGTATTATTTATTTCTTATTACAGAATGACATTTTCTTACCATGCCCCTCCCCAAAAGCAAGCCTTTTGCATCTTCCCGGTACACTAAATATGGGAAATATTGTGCCTCAATTTATTGCTTCTTTCACTTGCAAACAGACATGACGCATATATACCTGGTCTTTCCTCTTGAAGCTACCCAGCTCAGAGAAAAGCTTTTGTTATGGAAGAAGAAAGCATATTTAAGGTATTGTGTTTGAAAACATGCTAGGCTTTCTGCTTGCATTCCAGTCCATAAGCTGACTTTGAATTTGCAAGAAAGAAACTCATCTAGCAGGCTTTCACTGATACATAGGGTAGAGCAACAAGGCCACCAGCTTCTGAAGAGTAGATAGTACCTGAACTTTCTGATTTGGTTTCCAGTTAAGAAATGACATGGTTTTTGCCATTATTCTTATCCTCAGGGTAGATATGCCCTACTCCTTATGGTACTTGATTGTTTGTTTTACAGATCCGCTGTTTATTGTGTCAAGTGAGAAAGACCACACACAGGCACATATACAAGCCACCCTGGCTCGAAGCAGACTGGTATGTCTAATCGTCTACCAAGGTATCCTAGTGGCTTGGGACTATCTAGTACAGCTAGCTGCATTAATCAGATCAGCTGCTCGGTATCTCTCCGCTGGATTTCAGGTTCCACAGGAATAACTTTGCTATGATTACTGGGGAGAGGCATCTTGGGGCCAATTGTGAGGGTTAATTAACTAATAGTGAATAAAAGACCCACAAACTAATTCATTTCAATGGAAATGATATATGCCTTTGTTGAGAGCATTCAAGTAATGTGAAAGAAAGCATAATTAGTATGAAATAATTTTAGCCACAGTCCCTGCCACATAAATAGCTATTGTTGCCAGGCGTGGTGGTGCAAGCCTGTAATCCCAGCACTTGGGAGGCTGACGCAGGAGGATCGCTTCGAGGCCGAGACCGGCCTGGGCTACACAGTGAGTTCCAGAGCAGTCTGAACTACATAGTGAGACCCTGTCTCAACCCCCCGCCAAAAGTTATTGTCACCAGTTTCTCTGGCATACTTTTAGAGATTTTCTATCCATATGACAATAATTCCCCCTTCTCTGCTGTACACTTGCATGCCTTTTTAAGAAAAAGATTTGCAATATAGTTTAAATGCTTTTGAAAGTCTGATGATATAATTTCGTCCTTTTCCTCCCTGCCTCCCTTTCCTAACTTTAGAGGAAAGTTCCCAGGTTTAGAACCATGTTCAGTAACCTGGTACATTATCCAAGATATTCTCTGTGCTGGAGCAAGTCAGATCCAGTCCCCACCTTCATCAGCCGAACATGGAAAGGACATGCAGAGAGACAGGAAAAAGCCCCCTGGCAGCTTGCCCCGTAAGTGTCAGATGATCCAGCTCCTAAAAATACTTCTGTCTTGTCTTTGATGAATGTGTTTTTATTTTTAAAATATTATATTTATTTACTCTGAATGATTTGAAAATGTACAGTTGTAATGCTATACCAGGGCCAAACACTGTCTACATCACTTTTTTTTTTAAATAGCAAACCTCATTAAGGAGCAAAGGTTATACATTTATTGGTTGGTAGAAGTTCTCAAAAGGTTAATGTAATCTATCCATCGATCTATTTACTATTTATATACATCTATCTCTCTACCTATCTAGATATCAGTGCCTGAATTTGTAAATAGAAACACTATTTTTATCAGTGTGTGCTTGTGATATATAATGATTACACTCACCCTGGAGAATTGGAACATAATGTGTTGCATCTCGATCATTTTTACTCCCCCTTCCTCCTTCCCCAGACCTCCTTAGATGCTGGCATTTGTTGTTATTTGCCACCCATGCTAGGGGTGACTGAGTTTTTTATTCTTTGATCCACCTTAGAAATCACAATTGCTCCTTTCTATTAGTGTCTAAAATACTTTTTGAATGCTTACAGCCAGAGCACCTTCAAAAGTAAGTCTTTTGAAACCTTTGTTTTTAATTACATATGACTTCCTATTTAGTATATTAACAAATAATAACATCTTCCAGCCTGGACATAAAAACTATCTTTTGAAACTTTGCTATTCTCGTGTGCTTTCAGTTAAAAGTAGGCATTTTTGTATGTGGGGTTTCCTAAATCTACTCACGCCTCCCTTCCCTTTTTCCCTTACTGCGGTGGGCCCTGATGGCTTGACCTGCAGGAAGTAATCTCAGCTTGTCCAAGATGTGGGCCAGCTGACAGAGACTGTAGGAGACTTTGTTGTTAATATGATGTGCTCCATGTGTCTCCTCCTACGCACCCATAGAAATATTAAGTACAAACTATATGTGAAATAATAGGCTTTAATAATGTTTTCCTGCTTTGTTTTAGAACTGACACTTCTTTTCAGATGCCTAAAAAAATTGATGAAGACCCTGAAATCACTGGAAAGAATCGCTATAAATACTTTGACAGGTAGACAGTAATGACTAGAGAGCATGTGAGCGCTGATATTGTTTGGAAAAAAAACTGCAATAGCAATAACAGCTATAATTTTGAAATGCATGCCGTATCCCAGGCACCATTTTAAGTGCTTTACTTATGTGTGGTCTACTCTATACAACAGAAATGTTCTAGAGGATATATATTTTCCCTATTTTACCAATAGTGAAGCTGAAATTGGGAAGGAAAGTAGATTGCTTAGAATCATGTAAGTTAGCAAGTGGCAGAGCTAGGATTCCAACTGAGCATGCCTTAACTTTAGAAGTACTGATTACAGCTAAGAATGTATATCTGACAACAAAATAAGGCCCTCAAATGAGGTGACACATAGAAAAGATGTCACAAAAACACAGAGCAGGGAAGATTGTTAAAAACTGTTCAGATGGGCAATATTTGGTTGCTTTGTATGAATGTTGCCAAAGCCAACACATCAAAAGATTCACTTTATTTCATTTGTGACTAATATGCATCTGGCAATCTTATATCCAAATCAAGTTAAAGTTTTCCTATGAGTTTTACGTTGGTTAGAAAAAGTCTTGACCCCACATCTGCATAAGCTTCCTTGAGAAAGTAACTTTCTAATACACATTACTATTTATGAGTCACCACCTTATGGAATTTTTTGATGCTGACTTTTTCAGAAAAATGTTAAATTCTTAACTACAGCGTACTACATTTCTAAGCTCTTGAGGGGAAGCTTTAAACTCAACCACTGGGAATTTCAAAATGTCTCCGGGAACTTGAGGTGTTGCTGGGAACTAACTAATGGCCAGCAGAAGCCTCTTTAGAGCAGTTCCTCTGGGTCGAGGATGTAGCTCAGTGGCACCACACCTGCCTCAAAAGAGCAAGGTCCTGAGTTCGATCCCTGGTACTGAAAATGAAAAAAAAAATCAGGGCTGGGGATTCAGCTCAGTGGCACCAGAACTTCCTGGCAAGCACAAGGTCCTGAGTCTGATTCCTGGTACCAAATTAATTCATTAATTAACTAATGATAATAGAGCAGTTTCTGAAAGTGTGTCTTGTCTGCCATCTGCAGAGAAGGTACTGGTGTGCTTATCAAGAAGATTCATTGTCTCCACCATGCATCTTCCAAATCTCCTGGACCAGGCCTAAGAATTTGCATTTTATTTTTTAATTTTTGTTTTGTTTTTGAGACAGGGTCTCATATGTAGTTGAGACTGACCTGGAGCTCACTATGTAGCCACACTGGTCTCGAACTCACAGTGATCCTCCTGCCTCAGCCTCCCAAGTGCTGGGATTACAGGCATGCGCTACCATGCCTGGCAAGAATTTGCATTTTATTTTATTTATTTTTTTATTTATTTATTTTTGGTACCGGGGATTAAACTCGGGTCCTTGCGCTTGCAAGGCAGGCCACCAAACTGCTGAGCTAAATCCCTTGCCCAAGAATTTGCATTTTAAACAAGAACTTCCACCAATGGTTTTGTGTATATATAAAGATCTGAGTATTAGTATACAGCATACTTAAGCTCATTGATTTTAAGGAATAAATATTAAATTTAGAAGAAAGCTTCGCGTACACCAGTGCAAAACTCTGACACATGTATGTTTTCTTTTCCTCCCAGGCCTTTCCTGCCATTTGTTCAACAGATGCCACTCAATGTTCTTTTTGCAGCAGCCAAGTAAGTGGCTATTGTTTCAATACTCTTTTTACAATTTATTACTTGCTTTGCTTTCAGAAGATAAGTCTTTAAATCTGTATTTTCAAACTGTGGACCACAAAGCGTTAGAAGGTAAACAAGAACCTCCCGTCTCCCTTCAGTAATACTAAAATTTGAGTATTGCTAATGCACAGGACATTTGTATGTTTCTGTTTGTTTGTTCTGTTTTGTTTTTTTTGTACATAGGGATCGAACTCAGGTCCTTGTGCTTGCCAGGCAGGCGGCGGAACCACTGAGCTAAATCCCCGGCCCTTGTGTGTTTCTTAGTATAAATTGTTTTAGTCTGTGCTGCTATAACAAAATGATAAATGTTCACGTCTCACAGTTCTGGAGGCTAGGAAGTCCTACATCGAAGCACTGGGACTCGGGGTCTGGGGAGGGCTTCTTGGCATGTCCTCGCCTGGCTGAAGGGATGAATACTATGTTCTCACACGGGAGAAAGGCAAAAGAGGCCTACTGGTGACCTTCCGATCTTTTGTAAAACACCAATCCATTCGTGAGGGCGTATCGCTCCCCATGAAGGCGCCACTAAAATGGGGCAAAGCTTCACTATGAATTTCAGAAGGGACACATGTTCAGACCATGGCAGTTGTGGCTAAGAAAAAAGTTGGAAAATGCTTCCAGTGCCCTCTTTCCTTCCCTGAAGCACACTCTATTTGATGTCAGCTCTTCAGACTTTTACTGGAAAAACTAAACAGTCATGACCTGTTCTGAGGATGCTAGAATTTTATGAGCTAGTAATCGTCTGACTTATACAAGGCAGTGTGGTACACGAAGATGAACGGAACGTGGGTTCTACTACACAAAGGAAGGAAGAGTGGCGAGAGGGACAAACGGTGCCAGGGCTGCTCTGGGACAACTATCTTTAATTTTAGGGCAGCACAGCATTTCTTGAAAAAAATCTAGTTTTTGCTATATTCTTTTTGTGTTAATATAACTTGATACTGTACTTTGATAGGAGGAAAAAAACTTCAAGGAGTCATGGAATGATGAGGAAAAGACTTTTTTAAAGGTCTCAAGTTCTGCGAAGAAATGTGTTTTGGGCTGGGTTTCAAGCATACATTTAAAGGAAACTGTTATTCCTAACCATATAGGACACCATGTGACCTGGACGTATGTTACTGAATGTCTGTAACCCTCAAAATAAATGCCAGTTATGATCCCACTTCTTCCATGAATTTTTAAGACTGTGAGATGGAGAACAGACGCCCCTTTCTTCCCAGACGGAGCAGCTCCGTGAGGTGCCAGTTTGCCAGGGACAGCTGCAGACTTATATTCTAGAAAAGCTTCCTGTGAGCCAGGGAGGAGCTGTCAGATAGGTTGTAGTTCTTTAAAAGCAGACTCACTGCATCATGGAATTTGGAGGTCGTAGACACCAGGGTTTTTACATATGGTCTCACTAATGATAGTGAGCTCAAGGCTTGCTGTGATTAACACTGTCCCTCCTTCTGTTTTTCCTTCCTAAGTAATGGGACATAAGGGATAAAGATTTTTCTCCCAGGCTTAAGCCATGGCATTTGACATCCTAGATAGTCTCTGTCTCTCTTAGAAATGTTTAAAGAATGGAGCAGTTTTTTCGAATGACATCGACTAGAGTTCTGGCAACTAGAGGTTCTGAGCAGTAAGGAATCCCCACCTCGTGTTAGCAGCTGGTTTCCTCCATCCACAGCCTCTTCACGGCTGGCGTATCTGGATTCTGTGCAAACATCTTGGGATTGAGAATAAAAAGTTCATACTTAAAAACATGCAGCGAATTTATAATAACAATATTATTCGCTGGGTCTGGGAAGCAGGAAAATGGAGGAAGACAGTGGGAGTGGTGCGTGGCGCTGGGGTGGGCTCCTGGTGCCTGCACTGTGCAGGGGGAGGGAACAGAGGTGCCGTGGCCTCGGTCAGGACTCCCAGGCCAGAGCGCATATCCACAGGGTGACACAGCCGAGACACAGCAGGGGTCGAGCCAAACCCCAGCAGAGGTGCAGTTTCCTGGGCCTCAGTCCGGATGAAACTTGGGGAGGAGGGGGAGAAGGAGTCATTGCTCCTTCTCATTCATATTTTATTCTTCTCTAAAGCCATCTGAAATGGAGAAAAAAGGGTAGGCTGGAGAAAGTAAAGAGTCATAGGACATTGTGGATTAAGTTACAGTAGGTGCTATGTCCTCTTTTGCATCCTTTTCTTGGACCTTCCTAAAAAGATACCAAGCCCTATGTTTATAGCAGCACAGTTTGTAATAGCTAAAACTTGAAACAGCCCATTTGCCCTTAAGTTGGAGACTGGATAAAGAAGATGTGGTTTTTCTATAAAATGGAATACTACTCAGCCATAAAGAATGAGAAATTAGATTCATCCATAGGAAAATGGATACATATTGAGGATATACTCCTAAGTGAAATAAATAAGTCACACGTGTAAATACTGAATAGTTTCTCTGGTGTGAATAAACTATAATAGTACATAAGATCCTAATGCGATAGTTGACAATGTGAAATAGGAAGAAAAGGGATAAAGGTGTAGGAAAAGTGGGAAGGGTAGGGGAAAGGTAATAAGGGAAAAGGAAAAAATATGAAAAAATGGAAATGAAGTGTTTGTAAAGGGGGAGGGAGGAGGGGTAAAAGGGCAGGGACAAGGGGAAAAAATGAGAACCAAGACCTGTCATGTAAAGGTACAAGATCCCAATGATGAATGTAACTGTACTGTATTCCTAAAATGTACCAATAAACTCAATGAGAGAGGGAAAAATAAAAAGATACCAAGCCGCCAGGAAAACTTATCAGAAGAATGTACTGGGCCTAATCATAATAAAAGTACATTGGATTAGATAGTTTGAATAAGGATTTACTTTGCAAAAACAATTTATTCTTTTGATTAAAGCTAACAGTATAATAATATAATAAACTGAGCCAGGTGTGGTGGCACACGCCTGTAATCCCAGCACTCAGGAGGCTGAGGCAGGAGGATCACTGTGAGTTTGAGACCGGCCTGGGCTACATAGCGAGTTCCAGGTCAGTCTCAACTAAATAGTGAGACACTGTCTCAACCACCCCCCCCTGCAAAATAATAATATAATAAACTTCCATGTAATTTGGATGATATAGAGCTGATCTGAAGTTATTTTCTAAACTAGTATTTAGTTAGTTTGTTTGTTTTAGTATTGGGGATTCAAACCTGCGCCTTTACCGGGAGCTACATCCCAATCTCTCACCCTTTATTTTTATTTTGGTCTTGCAAAATCACTGAGTTGCCCTGACTGGGCTCCATCTTGTGACCCTCCTGTCTCAGCCTCCCTGAATGTTGGCATTACAGGTGTGCATCATGGCACTGGCTTCAAATAAAATTTTACTGTAAAATAATTTCTGCTGAAAACATACGAAGCTATGAATACCTATGTTGCCTACATGTGTTGGAAATTCAGAAGAATTGCTTGAAAAGTGATTTCAACACCAGCGAGAGTTCAACATTAAAAATAATTCAAAGTGCTTTTTCCATCACAGATTGACCCTCCGCACGAATACTTCCTTCTAACTGACTTGAAGTGCATTTTCCTTAGAGTTAAGCTGTTGAATATGCTGTGCTGATAAATAAGTACCTCCCCTTGCCTTATTTTTTAGAGCAGAAACATATCTTTTTTTTTTTTCCCCCCCTTTATCCTTTCTCCCTTAGTGCTGGGAATCCAGCCCAGGGCCAGATAAATGCTCTACCATTGAGCTGTACCTCCAGTCCCTGGCTCTTCTTGTTAGTTAGTTATTATCAGTGTAATTAAACCAGTTCTTCTACCATATAGGAAAAAAAAAATCTAAAAAATCTGAAAAAATGTTCCCCCATCATGGCTTCAGTATAAAGCACTGTGGATGAAGGTAGTTGTCAGGGTTAGCTGCAAGAGTTTGGGTGTTCTCTATTTTTTTGAGGGGAAAAGATGTTTCAAAATTTTATGGGCACCTTTCCCCCCTTTTATGGCGATCTAATTGCATTGGTTAAAAAGCAGCTAACCAGTTCTCTAGAATATGCTCTCTAGCCAATTCTAACTGTTTAAATGCTACAGATGGACAAGCTGATTGTTTGAACCAAAATGGGAACGTCAACAAACATCACAGCCCTCGCTAATAACATTGTGACTTTGCTGTCAAGTGTAGATTCCCCACTTCAACAAAAGCTTGTGACCATTTTGTATGGCTTGTTTGGAAACTTCTGTAAATTTTATGTTTTAGTAAGATATTTTTTGTTATTCTAAAAAAATGAAAGTGGCTATATTGATTTTCTTTCTTAATACACACATGATAAAAAAATTTAGAAAGCAGTAAATAAATTCTGCAACATTGAATTATGGGCATATTTGAGTGTTCATAAATACAGATTACATTATTCCTCTACATAGTCACATAAATTCCCTTATGGGTGTGTCATACTTTTAACTATTCTTCTATTGCTTGTGACAGTTTAAATTTCTAATTTACTTGTATATGAGACTCTGTGAACATGCATTCATATGTGATATTTCACACTGTCCAATCATTTCCTAGAGGAAATTCTCAGGAGTATAATGCAAGGGCTAATGGTATTTAAAGGTTTTATATCTATTAAGCTGGTTGTATTTCCATCAATAGTGATAATGCCTGATTTCTCACAACTTCATCAATGCTTTCCATCGTTTAAATGAAAGTGTAAAATAATATCTTTCTGTTTAAATTTTCTTTGATTATGAGTTATATTCACCATCTTTTTGTATGTTTGCTAGAATTTTTACCTTTTGCTTTTTGATTGTCCTCTATCCACTTTTTGTGTAGTAGTAAGTTTTCTTATTGATTTACAAAGGTATTTTTTACTATAGAAAGGCTATTTTATTATCATATTCATTGCAAAAGTCTATTTCCAAGTTTGTCATCCACTTTTTTAAATGGTTTGTGATATTTTGAGGTAGACTTACCTTCTGTTGATCATTTCTTCTAGTTTCTAGCTTTCAAGCCACACTTTAAAAGGCCTGTACTAGGGGACGATGTAAACACTTAAAGCCAGGTGTGCCGGCACACTGTGTAATCCCAGCACTCTGATGGGTTGAGGCTGGAGGATCACAAGCTGGAGCCCAGCCTGGGCAACTTTGAGACATGGCGAGAGCTGAGACTATGGCTCAACAGGAAGGCCCTGAGTTTAACCCAGCCCAACCCCACGCAAACCGAAACAGAACAAAATACAAATGAAAACCTTACGTAGGCTTTCTATTAGTGCTTTTGTAGTCTAACTCTTACGTTGATACTTTTTAATGACCTGGTATTGATTTCTGTATGAGGGACAAGGTAATTGTCCTACATGTTAACCGAGTTATCTCCGTATTAATTGTTAAGTCATCTACGCAGAGATAGGAGGCAGGCTAGCCTGTTTGCTTGCCTCCTTCCTTCACAGAAAACATCTCCCCTCTTTCCTCTGCCTGCATTCCATAACTAATATTTGATGTGCAACTCAACGTAGAGGAGAAACCAGGGAATGTCATAATTCTGAATAGGGCCAGAAGTGCTATCCAGGGCCCTCCAACCTCTATACCTTGTCTAAAGAAGCACAGATACATAGGCCCTTTTGGGAGTAGAATATGGTATTTATTCCCACTCAGTTCCTTGGCCGAAGTGAGAATAATAAGGTCATTCTGTTGAGATCTGGGGCACAGTCCTGGTTACACTGGATTCATATCTCCGCCTATCAGCATGTAAAGGGGGAACAGGCTTTAAGAAGCTCCCGGATTTGTTCTACATGAGCATGTAATATTTTAAGTGGTCACACCAAGTTTCAACTTTTTAACTACTTTTCCCCTTTTAGGATGGAACCCTATGCTTTTCCTCCTGCTTCTTCTAAGTGCCCACCCATTCCTTCAAAGTCTACCGTGGCTACTCAGACTGATTATCGGGACGCTGATGTTCAGACTGATCCGTATTCTCCAGAGTATGTAGTATGTCAGAACACTCTTCCCGAGCTCCTGACCCTGGCCACTCTGACGTGGGGTGAGTCAGTGATTTTCCTGAATATTTGCGGTGTCAGTACTAATAGCCATGCACGTTTCCCAGCTCTTGGAGATGACGCACATACGGGCAACTCTTGTTTACCGGGAAAAGAGATAACTCCCAGGTTGGGAGAAAATATTTACAAGTCACACGTTGGATAAATTGCGAATATCCAAAATACACAAGGAATTCAACCTACTCAGTAACAAATAAAACCCTATTAACAATGAGCAAAGAACCAGAGCCAGCATTTCTCAAAAAGAAACATACAAATGGTCAACAGTTACGTGCAAAAGTGGAGAATTCCAGCGGGTAATGTAAAGAGGTAGAACAAAATAAATGAAGAGTTATGAGAAGAGAATTATAAACTCTGGAACTTGAGAGTAGAAGGAGTGGTAGAGAAGCAATGCAAGAAAAGATAATGGCGAATGATTTCCCAAAACTGAAGAAAGGCATAAGATCTCATAAAGAAAAAATTCCATTGAGTATGAAATATGATAAACTTTAAAAAATTCAAACCTACCAAGAAAAGGAACAGCAACAAAGCATGAAAATGAAAGCATTAGAGAGAAAGTGCAGATTATTCACAAAGAAAAAAAATTGCTATTTTGTAGTGTAATTTTTAAGGAACTGGTGGGAAGATAATTTCAAACCTAGCATTTTTTTCACCAGCACCCTATTATTAAGGAATGAAGAGGAGATGAAGGGAGGGCAGAGGTAAGGGGAAAAAAATGAGAATCAAGACTTGCCATGTAAAGGTACATGATCCCAACAATGAATGTAACTGTACTGTATCCCTAAATGTACCAATAAACTCAATAAAAAAAAAATAAAAAAAATAAAATAACAAAAAAAAAAGTATCTGTATCATCGGATAATATAAAAATTAAATAATTTACTTACGTAATGTACTTATATCTACAACCCAGAAATTTTATTCCTAGCTAAATACCAAAGAAAAATGAATGCATAATTGTACTAACCAAAATGCTTGTGTGTTCACCAAAAGATATGTACAAAAATGTTTGTGGTGGCACCATGTGTGATAATGCCAAACTGAAAATACCCTAAATGTCCAACAACCATAGACTGGATAAAGGGTACATATATAGTAGATTTACACAGTGGACAACTATATAGTCATGAAAATGCAATATGTAACCACCAGGTGAATCTTACAAATATGGTGCTAAACAAAAGAAGCTCAAATAGAAAAGGGCACCTACATTGCACTTCCACGTGCATAAAACCAAGCCAATTGGAACTGAATTAATTTGTTAAGCATGAGAACGGATCTGCTGGGGCAGACAGAGACTGGGAGGAGAGTCTGAAGGGCATCATGATGCCCTGCTAATGTTCTCTTCCTTGATCTGGGTGACGGCTCTGCAGGATCCTCATTTTTGTATCTTTCTTTGCACACTGCCTGCATCAAAAATGTTTACATAAAGGTAAGTGAGAAATAACGACAGTGAAAAAAGATGACAGTAAGCACAAAAATGGAGTTTGCTATCTGCTAAGAACTGGCAAGTGCTTTACATTTTTAACTTTTAATCCTCACTTTTTAAGTGAAAAAAAATGTTAAAATCAGAGATTAATAATATAAAACTTTAAAAAACAAAAGAAATGAGTCATTAGGACTGTAAAGTTCATTTTTGAATAAAGATTTATAATATATCGAGCCTTTTGTAGAAAGGCAGGGTCAAGAAAAGGAAGATGCAAATAAAGACTATTAGGTTGGAAAGAGAGCTATAACCACAGAGTAAACAGTGTAAAAAATTGAAGAAAATGCTAGGAATATCTTTTGCCCTACATTGAAAAACTTAGATAAATTACACCATTTTTAAAGAAAATATAGTGATGAAATTGGTTTCAAGAATAGAAGAGTAACTATAAAGATTATTTGGTAAAAAGAAAATATTTTTGAGAGTACCAACTAGGCCTAAGTAGGTTTAAAAATAAGCTTACCACTCCTTCAAGAAACATGTAAACTCCATTTTTTGCAAATTCTTTCAGCTAAGTGAGAAGAAAAGGTTAATTTATTCATTTTATGCAGCTAGTATGGATTTTATTTGAAAACTATATAAGGGCAGTACTAAAAAGGAAACTTGTAGGACAGTCTTACACGTGAAGAAATATGCAATAATTTTAAATAAGAAACCAGCTATCAAATTCTGCTATATTTTGAAAGGATGATATCATAACCAAGTGGGTTAATTAAATTTACCTTTTTTTTCTGGTATCGGGGACTCGAACTCGGCTCCTTGTGCTTTTGAGGCAGATGGCAGAACCACTGAACTAAATCCATGGTCCTGTAGTTTACCACTTTTTCAGAAAATATAGCAAAAATGCTTCATAGATACAGAAAATATATTTGATGATATTCAATATCCATTCATGATACAAACCTGAAATAAAGAAGGAGCAGAAAGAAATTTAAGAAACATGATACACAATATCTACAATGACCTTCAGTGAACCGAAACCCCCAGGTGGAACTCTAAAGCCTTAGCCTTAAAGAACAGAAAGACAGGATCCACTACTCACTCGTCTTGTTTGAAAGTAGAGAGCAGATCCTCGCCCTCATTCATGCTGAGCTGTGATCCCTCTTCATCTAGGAGAGTAGGAAGTATGCGTTTGAGGAGGTAGGTGTCTCTGGCATGTGGCAGTCACGCGGATGGGCCGCAGGGTGTGGCTGTGTGGGGCTGGCCTTAAAGTAAACACGGTCTTCCCCATCTGGCAACTGCACAAGTGTTGAGAAACGCCAAGTAAGGGCATTAAGGGGAGAGAGAAATACGATTTATGAAGGTTAGAAAGGAGCAGTAGAATCTTTATTTACAGATAACATGCTCATGTAGAAAACTTAACGAAATAAATTATCAGAGCTTCGAAGAGAGTTCCACAAGGTAGCTGTTTATGAAGTTAACACAGCTAAGTCAGTAATTTTCCTGTATGAGTAATATCTAATTAGCAAAATTATTGGAAAAAATCACATTCTTGTTTTTGATAAATATTAAAGTACCTAGGGAATCAATAAACACATATGCAAGGCATTTATAAAGAAGATTATTGTTCTTTAAGAACATAAAGATTTGATTAAAACAGAAATACACTGTGTTTGTGAATGGGAAAACTTGTGCTTGAATAGATATGATTTCTTCCCCAAATAAATAATGCCTTCAAGGAAGTCATCGGAATTCCTACTTCCAGTGTTTCTATTCCTGTGTAAATTTTTCTTCTTCTTTCCCCAAATTATACCAAAATCACAAAGACAACGAAACTCCCACAAACTCCATCTTCAGTGAAAGCTACGTAATTTATGAGGTATTAAATATCTGTAAGGACTTCAAATGCAGTTGAGATGAGGCAGAAGCAACGTGGGAGGGAGTGAGGAAGCACGGACCGGGAGGAAACATTGGGTGCTCGCAGAAGGCCCGAGTGAAAATACACTTCCTGAGCGTAAATTTGGCAGAATCCAGAATTAACAGTGATCATATTTTGTGCTCTAGCCGCCAGACTCTAGCACTTACTCAACTAAGAATCCTAGAGAAACTCACATATGGGCACCACCAGACCAGTCCAGGGCTGTTTGTTGCAACATTCTCTGTACTCAAAAAATCAGTATTGACCACCTGAGAAGACAGCTGACAATGTAACAGAGCCCGGGCTCTCCGAATCAGTTCGGTCCCCTCCCCAAAACGGAGCAACTTTCAGAAGGACGCATATAGTACAATGCTGTGTTTACAAATAGAAGTAAAAATAATATTGTTTTTTGTTTTATACAGTTCATTTATGGCCCACATCTGAACTGAGTCTGGTTTCTAGTTGATGTTTGTTTTTATCAGAGGAGTTCACTGCAGTGCATTAGACCAGAGCTTGGGCTGACATGTTCAGACCCCGATTTCCATCTTTTACCAGCTGGGATTTTGTGCAAGCCTTATTCCACCTCTTAGCCCTGAGTCTCTTACTTTGTAAAATAGTAACAATTTTATTTATGTGATACCAATATGTTGAAGGTTTACATAAATTAGAGGAGTGCTTGACATATTTTTAGTGCTTAAGAAATGCATGTTTTATTATTATAAATTGTGAATACATAAATCTGTATATAACATGTTAAGACTGAATGGAAGAGCCCCAAATTCCTTTTTTATGTTTTAGTTTGGGAGAGGGAAGAAGGCAGTAGGTTTCAGTATGGTTCAAAGGAACATAAACTTTCTTTTTTTTAATTAATTCATTTTTTTTTTTTTGAGAAACGATCTTACTCTGTAGTTGTCTGGCTTCACTATGTAGCCCAGGCTGAACTTGAACTTGAGGAGATCCTCCTGCCTCAGCCTCCTGAGTGCACTATCACACCGGGATTTAAACTTTCTTTTCAATGTTTTAATTTCTTGTGTTAAAAAAGGTAAAGTGTAGAAGGAAGGGCAGGGACAAGGGGAAAAAATGAGAACCAAGACCTGTCATGTAAAGGTACTAGATCCCAATGATGAATGTAACTGCACTGTATACCTAAAATGTACCAATAAACTCAATTAAAAAAAACGTAAAGTGTAAATGACAAAATATGTCTGCAATTGTTAAATCTGAGTATTTGTGATTTTATTTTCATACTTTTAATTTTTTAGTTACTAAAAAACCCCAAATTCACAAAATTATATACATTTACGTGAATATGTATATACATGATTTTGCATATATATACTATATATGTACATATGTATGAATTGATAGTATTCCCATTAGATGCCCATTGTGATTGTTTCTGGGATGGTGGTCAGAAAGAGAGGGTAGTAGAACTTTAGCTTTTTTTTCTGATGTTCCTATTTTAAAAGCAAGATAGTTAATCCATATATTATTTTTTTTAAGTATAAATATAGCAAAAGATTTGAATTTTAAAAGATTAAAATTCAAAAAATTTTAGAAGTAGCTTATTATTATGTAGTAGAAATATAGCTTATTTGTACTTTCCCATATAATTCTTTTAAAATGAAAATAAAGATTGTTGTGTTGCGGCTCAGTGATCAAATGGGAGGTTTGTTCTGGCCCCATTTGCTTTACTGACCCTTGGTCCAGGGGATGGGACAGTACGTCAAGGCCGTGTTCAGAGGTGTGGCCCTCCGAGTGAGCTGTAAGAAGAGTCACGTCTCAGGCAGCACCTATAAGCAGGTCAGGAGACAGAGCCAGTGGCCCAACCGCCTGCCTGACTTGGGGGCCATGATGTCCTTGAACTCACACTTGGAAGGGAGAGAAGCCCTAAATTGAGCCTTCATTGTGGGGGACAAATTGCAGTATGATCAGTTCTCAGACAATGACTATTCCTTCATTTTCTTTTATTTAAATCTGGGCTGGGGGTTTGGCTCAGTGGTGCCACTGCCTGCCTCGCAAATGCAAAGGCCTGAGTTTGATCCCCAGTACCAAAAAACAACAGCCATAAAACAAATCTGCTTTTTACCTTTGTCCAATAAATCCCCTAAACTCTCCCCCGATACATACCTGGATGTTTGCTATTCTTTGCATTTCAAAATACAGATTTGTCCAGTAGGGGACATTGCAAGGTCTGATCATTCAGCTCACTGATATCCCTCCCACACTTTGTAGTATCTGACATGCAGGTGACATCTGAAGGGCCAGGTACCAGCAAGAGGCAGCGCAGGGCACGGACCTCGCCCGTGTGAGATGCGTCTGAAGGATGTCTTGTAGTGTCACTGTGTCGTGTCACAGCCCTTGAAAGTTAGGGAAGCAGATGGGACCTGACTGGCGGTACATGGGCTGGCCATTTGTCCCTAAGGCGTGACATTTCATCCTCTAGGCCGAGGTCTCCCAGCAGGATTGGCTGAGGTGGAGATGATAGAACGAGCCCGGGAAAAGCGTGCCTGGGAAGCCACTCTGCCCCCTCTGAGTGACGGCTCCCAGTTTGAGAAGAGGAGGAAGATGATGGACGCAATGGAGAGGAAAGAATGGGCCTTCAGAGAGCAGGAGATTGAAAAGTAAGTTCTCTACTATCTGGTCAGCTGTTCCTGTACAGTGTATCTCCGTCTCCGTCTCTGTCTGTCTATCTAGCTATGATTTCTGCTAGTGTCTGGGTTCAAAATCGATCTTCAACTTGTAGTAGTAGGAAATAGGGGTCTTTCAGAAACATATATATAATATAATATATATTATATGTAATGTAATAGCTAACATGTAATACAGGAGCTCTCTATAATTTTCTTTCCAATAACGTGGAAAGATAATGGTGCTCTCCTGGTGTGTGAAGTTCACCATGGGACCCAGATTTTGGCAGTCCCTCCAGCGCACCTCTGAATTGGTCCCCCTTTTTTCCTTTAGCATCTGTCTAGTTTGTCACAGGACCCCACTGACTTCTGCACACCATCTTTGAGACTGTTCCTTTTTGTTCATTCCCAGTACTGCTGTCCTTAGGCCTCGGCCCCTTCGTAACCAGCCTCCTAGCTAGTCCTTCCCCTTGTTCCCTGGCACTGGGTTTGCAGTCAGGACACCCAGCTTCTACTGAGACTACAGGGTATTTCCATCTAAAAGGCGAATGGGGGATTTCTTCCATTAAGAGATGATCTTGTATGACCAATATGCTAAACCACTTCTACTTCAGTTTTCAATCGTTTTTTTTTTTTTTTTTTTGAGTTTATTGGTACATTTAGGGATACAGTACAGTTACATTCATTGTTGGGATCATGTACCTTTACATGGCAAGTCTTGATTCTCATTTTTT
>NW_022900936.1:63574352-63613975 GCF_012274545.1 Fukomys damarensis
TCGCAGACAGGCAGGCAGGCAGGCAGCTGAAAAAAAACCCCTCTGGGGTCCTTGGGTCCTTCCTGGGTCTGTTGTCGCGCAGGCCGGGAGCTCCCGCGCAGGCCGGGAGCTCGCGCGCACGCCGCCGGGTGATCGCAGACCAGTTTTCAATCGTTTTAACTGATACATTTTAGGGAATGATATGTAAAAATGATGAGACAATGTTAGAATCCCAAATGCCAGCTCCTAATGAGCAGGTGTTGGCCTTTGCCCTAGGATGTGCTGAGCCATTTCATTGTTGGGTCTCTAACGCATGAGAGTTAGGGATGCAGCTTTAGTTCTGGACTCAAAATTTGTTCACATTTTTGCAACACTTCTTTCAATTAAGCCTGACTCTGTGTGGTAAAACTTTGAGATTTAACAGGAAATAGTGTTGGATACAAGGTAAGTATCAAGCTACCCAAGCCTCTTTTCTTTTTCGTTCTTTAAAAAAAAATAATTTTTTTTTTTTGAGACGATTTCACTATAGCCCAGGCTGGCCTTGAACTCACAGTTTTACTCCTGCCTTAGCCTCTTGAGTGTTGGGGTTACAGATGTGGGCCACCACACCCAACCCAATCCTGTTTTCAAAGATTTAAATTTATTGCTGTACATTGCAGAGGAGTGAATATTGTCAGAAGGCATTAAAAATATTAAAAGTCTGTCTGGCCAGACGGAAGGCATCACCTAAGAAAGTGAGTACTTCTGTTACCTTGAGGATAGTTTTAATAAATGTATTTTGAATCTCCCCTAGGTGCTGGGCTCTGTGCTGTAAGATGAGGAAACAGGTTGAATAGGAGACCTGTGCCCAGCAGAGCTCCTTGTGGTCCCTTGTGAGGCTGGGCACGGGAGGTGGCTGGAGGACTGGCCAGGCCCTCCAGGGCGGTGCCTCTGGGGCAGGTTTGCAGGCGAAGGGAAGGTTCTGCTCTGTTTGGGATGGGCGAATGGGGAAGGTGGCTCTGCACTGGGGGCAGGGGGTAAGACACTGAGAAGCAGACAGTAGCCAGTGACGATGAGAGGAGGAAGGTGGTTCCGGCATGTAACACTCCCCGAGGCTTACTGCGTGTCCGGTAATGCTCTAAGCCAGTGGCTCTCGAGGTGTGATTCACTGACCAGCCACATCCACATTCCCTGGGAACCTGTAAGCGATGCAGATTCCCTGGTCCCGTCCCCAGCCCCCCTGAACCAGGGTGGGCACGGCCCTCGATATTGCACCAAGCCCTCCAGGTTATTCTAGCCCATGCTTAATTCGAGAAATATTGTTTTAGCTTGTTTAACGTTCTCAGCAGCTTCATGGCGTGGAGACTGTTATCTCCCTTTGTGATTGAAGCGACCGAGGGAAAGTGGTGAAGTCTGCAGCTGACGCTTAGCAGCAGCGGGAACACCTAGGAAACCTGTGCTCACGGGACCCTGCCCCACTCAGGGTGGCCTCTTACTGCAGCCGAGAGGAGCAGTAAACACAAGGTGTCCGTGGTTGCTGCTGGAAGACTTTTATAGCAAAAAATTTGAATAAGTAGAAATATGTCTTAGAATAACAATGAAAGTATAGCACAGTGAACACATAAGCCAGTATCATAGCTGTTTTCCCATTGTCCAGTACTGTGCAAAGTCTGTGCTCTGTTCTTCTGCTTGTCCGGCTGTGAAGCAGGCTCCCTTCTCCTGACCTGTGAGCGATGCGTCCTGCAGTGGTGCTACAGGGGCTGTGACATCGCCGGGCCGGGGTTTTTTTTTGTTTTGTTTCTTTCAACCCCAATCTTTTGAGGGGCCATGGCACACGCACAGTCTGTCAGCGACGTGACGTGACCACACCTCTCACTCTGGAGGGAAAGGCGGCTGCTGCGTGGGTCCTCGCTGAAGGCGCTTGTCTTTCCATCTTCACTTGTCCTGGCCGCCTCATTTCCCGTGTGCACTCGCTTCACGAGGCCCCACCAGTGTGCTGTGGTTGTGATCGCTCCGGTCCCTTTCACAGGGCAGTGACTCCCTCTGTTGAGGCACAGCCTCTCCTTCGTCAGTGCCACCAGCCTCAGTCCTTGTTCTCCTGGGGCTCTGCCTTCAGCACCTTCTCCTCCTCTGTCCCCCTGGGTGCTTCTTCTCACAGTGCTGGCCTGGCTCGGTCTCCCAGTGCTGCCCATGCTGGGGTTTGTGCCTGTTCTGCCCACACAGCACTTCTGGAGAGGGAACTTTTTCTGGTGCATCGTAGTTTCCTGCCTTGAATATGGTGGACTTAATAAGCATTTGACAGATGAGTGAGTGAATAAAAGAGTGCATGACTTTCTACAAGTGGGAGTAAAACGTACTCAGAGATCTGTTTTAGGAAAGAAGCCTTGAGGGCTGTGTGGAGCAAAGCCTGGAGAGGAGGGAGACTAGCCCCGAGGAGACCAGGCTAGGAGACAGATGCCAAAAACATGAGTGCAGGAACGACTGCCAGTATTCAGAGGAGGACTTGTTAGCAGAGGGAGGAACATAGGAGAGAAGGGGTGAATCTTGAGACTGTCCAAGGACAGCAGAAGGTTCAAGTAGACGTAAGTGTTGGTTCAGATACGTCTGGGCTGGAGGTGCGGCTTTCACAATCATCTGTGCCTAGCTGAGTCCTAGGAGAACACATAAAGGAAGGGAAGGGAACCAGATCCTAGTACCTAGTCTGTGCAGGTCGCAGGCATGTTCACATCTGCCTCTAAGATAGCACGCCCACCTCATTTTCTCTACTTATCCTTCCCCCAGTATCCACCACTCTCCTGTTTTCTCACAGCCCAACTGTCTAGAGAACCCTTCCATTACCCTCGGCCTGCACTCTGTTCTTTACCCTTCCTCCCCTTCCTACCCGATCCCATTACACAGAGATGCGATGCTCACTTGCTTCCCACGCTCCCCCCGCCCCGTGTATCTTCACGCTTTTGCCAGCATGGCCTTCTCAAAGCATGTGAATGTGGTGCCCACAGAGATGAGCCTGTCTGGAATGCCTCGTCTGAGATACCATGTCTTCTTAATGATCTGTCATTTACTTGAAGACTTCAGGAAATTCGCTTGGAGGTTTTAAAAGAGCTGCTGAGGAAACGGGACAAGAATAAAAATGAATTGAACATGAAGCACTTGGATGCCCAGTGGTATAAACTGCAGGAAGCAAAAGAGGCAAAAGTGGCACAAATCCAGCACACACACGTCTCTGGTAATGGTGTAGTATGAACCCTGGGGACTGTGGAAGGGGCTGTGCTTTGGGTGTGGGACCAAACCTGAGTTAGCTGTGAGAAATTCTATGTTGGGCCTGGTGTATCAAATAGGCAGTAAGCGGGTGAGAGAGAAGTTATTTCCCTAAAGTAGAGCATAGATAAGAAACCCCTCAGGAAATTAAATGACCATATCTGAACAGGTAGTCAAGGCGTTGACTGTGTGTGTGTGTGTGTGTGTGTGTGTGTGTGTGTGTGTGTGTGTGTGTGTGTAGGGAGTGGGTTTCCTGTATTCGTGGATCAAGGACATAGATAGAGAAATCTGTTGCTCAACTCTTTTTTCCACTGTTGCCCCTAAAGATAGCAGTTTCAGCATCTTTTTTCCTAGTCATCACTCTAAGAAATTTTAATGTCACAGTAAATTGCACAGAAGTGTATGCACTCTCTACATATTTATACTTTATACAAGAAAAAAGAAATAAACAGCTTATTTTTTATTCAGCACAGGATAAGAATAGATTAAAATTTAAGTTAAAATTTATACTAAAAATTTGAATTATTAACCTTTAATTTTATAGCTTTACTTACTGGGAAACCTAGTGCAATTTATTTACTTATAAAAATTATGTCACCTACATACACAACTTAGGGATCGATACATACAATAACAATGTAATCACATGTTTAAAAATCATTCAAAAATATCAAAAGTACAAAACAATCATAAAATTTAAATTATTACTTTAAAATTATTTGTAGTGAACTTAACCTGTAGCTTTTTCTTGATATGAGAAAAATCCTTTAACATAGATGTTGTTCACATCCTTCTTTTCAGTGCATGGCATAACTAGTGATAGACTTCACTCAGTTTTGTAGATAAATAATAAAATATAAACTACTTTTACTTCTAAAATTCCAAGTCCTGCACAAAAGCGCTAGGGGAGAAATACGAGCAACAGCCACGAGCTGCAAGTTTTGCAGGCGGCCCCTTTCCTGTGGTGACTTCTCAACCTGTGACAAGGTTTCTCGCCCATCGGAAGTGCGCTCTTCCCAGCTGTTGTAAGGGGCGTGGGTCTGTGGTGAGACTTAGGAAAAAACAACAAAAACAAAAGGAGCAGGTGGAGGTCGTCCTCAGGACCGGCGAGCTCATTGCTCACCGGCTGTGCCCAGCTCACCCTTTCCCTCTGACTGCCAAGCAATCCCGAAAGCTGGAGAGCTGGGACGTGTTGCCACTGATCTGCGGTGAACCAACATGCAACCGTGGTCCTCCCTTTTAGTTATTCTTGTAGGGGAGAACAATCCCCTCATATATCATTTATTTTGAGTTTCTTTCCTGCATTTAACAAGCTTTTGCTGAACGCTTCTTAGCCTGGAGCTTGTAAAGGCTTGTGGTTATAAAAGATTTTGGATGAGCACCAACTGAGAATGCAGGCTGATGGACCTTCCGTCCGTCCTGCCGGTTCAGTGATTCTGAGCCCCAGCTGGCCCGCCTGTTTTCAGAAAGGTTACATTCTAGCTGTGTTCAGACATCGTCAAATCCATTCAATTCAGTAACTTCCCGATGAGTAAAACTGGAAATGATTTATCTCTCTGAATTTCTAATTCTGGAGCAATATTTTAGAGATAACCATAGAGATATGTTTTATTTCAGCTATCAGAAAACTTGTAGAAAAGAGGAAAAATATAGAAGGGAAGTTGAAGAGAAGAGATATCATCAAGGAATATTCTGATTATGCATCACAAGTCTATGGGCCTCTGTCCCGCCTTGGTCGTTTCCCAGACAACAACTCAGAGGACTTTGTAGTAAAAAATCACTATCTGAACACTTATGAAGGTAAACGATTTAAGTAACTAGAAGTATAGTCTAAGAATGTTATTCTGGACATACAGAGCAGATGTATAAATTTAGATTAAAAGCTAAACAACAAAAAGATTTGTAAGTAACAGCAATACATACATTCAATGCAATTAATGTGAGTTCATACAATTCAGTAAATGCTCCTAAGACCCAAGTAAGTTTGTGGACACGCCATAGAGCATGTTAGCAAGAAGCAAGCTCTACTAGTTGCTACACACTTGAAAATGTTTGATGCCACTGATAATATAAGTTATGCAATAATGAACTAGAAAAAAAATGTTATGTCAGGTTTATGAAGCAAACAAGATACATATCCTGAAATTGAGCCTTTACCAAGAAATGCCAGAAAACCAGAGGCAAAGGGATGGCTAACAGGAGACAAATTCCTGAAGAGGACAGTACCTCTTGTGAAGTCCCCAAGGCTTGTTTACAGGATGTAAATTTCATTTGACAAGTTGAGGCATCGCATGGCCAAGGATATGACTTGATAATTACATTGTTGAACTCGGATCTCTGGCTGGCTATTTCCAAGCAGAAGGTGATAAACTTTTAAATGGCAGCACCATTTATTATGGGATTATTAATTTTCTATTGATTTTATGGAATCTGTTGCTTTGTTGAGGATAGTATGTTTCCTTTAGAGGGTATTTCTCATTTTATAGTGTAAATAACCAAGGATATGAGGTAATTATATACAAATATGCTTTACATTTCAGAGACGGTTCATCCTATAACTCATCAACAATTCTAATGAAACCACTTGAAAAACAGCTGCTAAAATTAATAATATACTTTAAAAATAACAAACAAAAGCAATTCATACTGAAAACATACATTTCTTTCCCACAGGTTTAGTTGAACTTGAGTCATCTCTCCCAGATTTTGTGACAAAACCAATAATCAAACCCCCAAAACCAAAAGTCATCACCACCAAAGCAGGTTTCCTGAAGAGGGGAATAAGGATGGACTATGAGTTGGCAGAGGTTCATAAGGTATAGTCGTCATTATCTGGAAGACAAGATGCTTTTAGTGTGACTTGTGCAGATAAATGCTATATCCCAAAAGCTTCACTTTGTCTCAGGCAGTAGTGACCAGTGGGTTTGCCATGCAGCTATAAGTGTTTTCTGCTCTCTAGACCTTCTCTTCTGGAGCATGCCCATGACGTGCTGAACCACTGTGTTTTCCCCATCATTTCAAAGTGCAGGAAAACTTGGAAGTCATCCTCCTCATTTACAGAAGTCACATTGTTTTCCAAAAAATGTTTCCAACTTTAGATCTCGATAATAAAATTTGACACTACACTGAGCTATAGCAATTTCTGGTACTGTATTGGGAATGACTGTTGGTGTTGATAGTTGTAAGAGACTCCAAATTTCTCCTTTTGCATTGGCTAGCAGGGCATTATGAAGGAAATAAGTCATGTTCAATTTCTTTTGCATCTAGTTTAAACTCATCTAAGCAAAAAAGTTTGATGGGTCCCATTAGCACACATTAGAACCGCAGGCTGGGCCTGTTAAAACACATTGCTGGACCCCACCCTCAGCAGGTCTGAGTGAGGATATTGTTGAACTGCTCTGTGTATTTGTGTGTGTGTGTGTGTGTGTGTGTCTGTGTGTCTGTGTATTTGTGTGTGTGTGTGTGTGTGCGCGCTGATGCCCCAGAACCACACTTTGGGATCCATTGGTCTATGATGTCCCATGCACATTTGTTTGCTATACTGGTTTCAGTAATACAACATGAATCTGTGAAGAACACATGCATAAAAAATAAGCCTTTAACAATAATTTACACATATCTTGGTGGTTCTTTTCCTCATCTCCCTACTTCTGAATACTGTGTTTATCATTTTCTCACTTTCTGGAAGAGTTTGGTTTGTGTAGATATCTCTTATTAGGTTATGGAAATTCCCTTTTATTTCTAATTCATTAAAATTTTTCATGATGTGTCTATGTTGAATTTTATCAAATGTTTCTAATGAAGTAATTATATTTTTTTCTTAACATTTAAATTTTATAAATATTAATTTATCCTTACAAACCTGGAATGAACTTGCCTTGGTTAAGTTATATGAGCTTATTTTAAATAAATTGTTGAGTTTGATTTACTAATATGTTGATCAGGTTTTTTGTGACTCTATTCATGAGTGAAATGACTCCCCTGCCCCCCCCCCTTTTTTTGGTACTGGGATTGAATTTGGGACCTTACGCTTGCAAGGCGGGTGGCACCACTGAGCTAAATCCCCAGCCGGCCCAGCTTTCCCATTTTGACTATAAATGGCGTAGATGTCAGTGTTTGGCAGATCTCCTGAAATGGACTAAGGTGTATTCCTTCTTCCCCTCTCTTCTGAAACGAGTTTAAAAAAGATTAGGATGATCTGTTTCTTCCTTTTGGAAAAATATACACTTTTGGAAGAATTTCCAAGGACTGCACATCTGAGTCTGGCTGCTGTTTATTCAAGCTGTACTTTGTGTTTTTTGTTGTTATTTCTTATAGTGTTTTTTTAACAATGGAAAATACTTTTATTTTTATCATTAATTAAGTTTATGGTACAATTTATATATACATAATGATCATATTCGTCATATGAAATGTGTATCTTACATGGTATATCTTGATGCAAATTTTTCCCCATTCCCCTTCCCTCCTTTGTATCCCTCTTCCCCTTCTTATTTACAAGAGTTTTAGTTTCTATTTTATCTTTCTTTTTTCATTTTTTCTTTTCCCTTCCTTTCTTACCCTCTCCCCTCTTCCTTGTGCCCCTTCCCATTTAAACATTTTCTTGCTATTTCACAGTATCCATTCTACATTTTGGTTCTTATTCACACTTTCAGTTTCTCACACCACAGAAACAATGCCATATTTATACATGTGTGTCTGATTTATTTCACTCAAGAGTACGGTTTCTGGGTGCATCCATTCTAGTGATAAATGTCTCAGGTTTATCATTCTTCGTGGCTGAGTAGTACTCCGTTGTATGAAAAACTCACATCTTCTTTATCCATTCATTGGTTGATGGGCATTTGTGTTGTTTCCAAGATTGGGCTGTTACAAACTGTGCTGCCATGAGCATGGGCATGAACATCACTGTGATACGATGCTTTCGACTCTTTTGGGTTGCTCTGTTCTTCTTTGTTGTTTTTGGTATGTCTTCATTTTTTTGTTGATAGCCTAATATCTGGTCTCCAGTAAATGGAAACTGAGGTAAGTCTGGGGCCAGGGATTTAGCTTTGTGGCATTGCACCTGCCTTGCAAGTGGAAGGTCCTGAGTTCAATCCCCAGTACCGAAAAAAAGAAAGTAAAGAAAAACTAGGGTAAATGTGGCTAGGAGTTCAGCTGTTCGATGTTTGTTACAGCTATAGACATCAGATGCTTCGTATTATTTTACTGTCCACTTAAAAAACTTCCCTCTTGGATTTGAGGTGAGGTGCAGTTGATTATATGGAGTTGCTCAATTTGGAATATTGAAGAGAGTCACTGAATATCAGTCGATGTACAGGCGTTCGGGTTTATCTGCGTCTTAAGATTACATTATTTTGGGAATTCAGAACCACAGAGAATTATGTCATAGAAATTTTGAAGGAGAAATATCCAGAAAGGTATAAAAGAATTGACCCAGTGCAGTATTTTCAGTACACTCTTGGTAGAATTTATACTGGAATATATTTTTGATGCTTGTCATAAAGTAGACTAAAAGAATCAGCCAGTCTGCCTTTTTGTCTGTTTATAAAATCCATTGATTAGGGCCGAGGATTTAGCTCAGTGGCTCGGTGGCCTGCCTTGCAAGCGTAAGGACCCGAGTTCAATTCCCAGAACCAAAAAAAAAAAAAAAAATCCATTGATTAAACATATTTGCTTAGTTTGGGGGCATATTAAAATGTATTGATTGATAACAATTCTCTAATATTTTCATGTTCATTTTCTCTCAGATCTACCATTCAAAGCAATTATTAGGCTGGATTGCTTGACTTTTTTTTTTTGGTACTGGGATTCAAACTAGGGTCCTTGTGCTTGTGAGGCAGGTGGCGGCACCACTGAGCTAAATCCCTGGCTTTTAGGCTAGAATTGAAGAGAACTTCAGGGTTTTTTTGTTTTGTTTTGTTTTGTTTTGTTTTTGCTTATTTGCTTATGCTTTTGATTGGACTTCATAACCAGAAATTTTTTAAATTGTGAAAATCTTTTAATTTTTTTCTTTAAATTTTAATTTTTCTTTTTTTCTTGTATTTAAGACATTAGTTTGTTGATGAGGAAACATCAACATGGTTCAAAATGTATGAGTTATATGAGAATATTAAGTCTTTGCTTTCTGCCCATCTCTCAGCCATGCAGTTCTTTCTCTGGAGACAGCCTAAGATTATGCTTTCATGGCTACGCGTTCGTGGCTGCCCTTCCAGAGACGTGTGTGTGTGTGTGTGTGTGTGTGTGTGTGTACATGGCTGGAGATATATATATATAAGTACATATAAGCATCTTTTAACCTCTTTTTTTATACAAATGTCAGTATATAAAAAGTACTGTTCTGCTCTTACCTTTTTTAAAAATTATATTTTGGAAAGATTTGACAGTACAAGAAAAGTGAACTTATTATCTTTTATACTTTCTCAATATATCTTTCTTTAAACGCACCAAAATGTATTTAACCTGCACCCATTTGACAGATATTTAGATTTTGATAGCTTTAAAGTATTAAAAGTAGTGGTGCAGTGATTAACTGTACTTGCATATAGTCTGGTACAGGTGCAGGCATATCTGGAAGACAGTTTCCTAGATAAGGGATATATGGATCACAGTGCATATGCGCTTCTAGCTTGGTGGACATGGGCCAGATTTTCTTACATAAATGATGCATCAGCTTCAGCAATGGGAGGTAGTGCCTGCTTTCCCACATCCTTACCGAAATGGTCTCGGGAGGCTTTTCTCTCACGAGATTCTAAACTTTACAATTATTTGATGCTTTAGACTGCAGCTGCTCTTTATTGATGCCCTGCTTGTGGCTATTATAGGACTGAAACATATATTTTCTGTTGCTTATTTTTTAAGAAACTCAGAGGCTCTATTCAACTGGTTCAGGTGTTTTAAGTGTCTAAATTACACATTTTTACTAGTTTCAGGTTTTAGTTTGATGTTTGTTTTCAAAATATTACTTATTTGTGTTTTCACGGGAAATAAAATGTAAAATTATAATATGAGAGAAAATTAACTAAAGTATGACTTTAAAATCACAAAACATCAGAATTATTGGTACTTCAAAAATATTCTCCTAGGGCTGGGAACTTAGCTCAGTGGTTCTTCCACCTGCCTTGCAAGTGCAAGGACCCGAGTTTGACCCCTGGTACCACAAAAAACAAAACAAAAACAATTTTTAAAAATAGAAATAAAGAGTTTTTAAATGGGGAGGGGAGGAGGGGGTGAAGGGAGGGCAGGGTCAAGGGGAAAAAATGAGAACCAAGAACTGTCATGTGAAGGTACAGGATCCCATTAATGAATGTAACTGTATTGTAGACCTAGATTGTACCAATAAACTCAATAAAAAATATTCTCCTATGGCTAAAATGGAATCATGAACAAAATTTCATGTATAATTTTGGCAATACTTTTAGTGATGAAAAGAAAAAAAGACAGTGTGCAAATGTACACAATGCTCTCACTAGCAGACAATTTGGTTTTTAGAAAATCTAGATATGCAGGTTTAAATACCAAAAGAAAAAAAATCTACTTTAAGATAATTGTCATTTAATGCTCTCTGTTTTCCTGTAACAATAAAACATCCAAAGTATTTCAGTGTTTTGCTGCTCAGAAAAATTTCTTGTTGTGCAGGCATTTATTTAAAAAATCAATTTAGGGCTGGGGATTTAGCTCAGTGGTTCCGGCATCTGCCTCACAAGCACAAGGACGTGAGTTTGATCCCTGGTACCAAAAAAATAAAAATAAAAAGCAATTTAACTCATGTGAAAAAAATGGGAGTTAGGGGTTTTACGTATATGAGCAAGACAGAGCCTTTAAAATATTCAAAGAAAAAATTTAAATCTCACCAAATTTTGGTGACAGTGAGTATGCTAAGAACATGTACTGTGTTTGTCCAGTACTTGATGGTCCTAAGGAATGCCACAGCACCCCTCAGACCTTCTCAAGCAGACACAGCACAGCATAGAGATATTAATTTTGACCTGCAGCCTAGGCCTGGTAGTGAAGGAAATAACAAAGAGAAGAAGAGGTGACATTAGTTGGTATTATTTCAGGCTTTGCTGGATAAGAAGAATAAAGCTCTTGAAGAAAAGAAACCTCTACGTTTCCTTCAAAAGAAGCCCATACCTCAGCCGCGGCTTCCTACTCCTACCTTGGCAGTGACTTCCAACGTAAGTTTGAAACGTTTATTGAAAGAGTTGAATTCAGTATTGTGGTCAGTTCATTCTTAACATACCTTGGGTTGAACACACCTAATTTAACAGTGTTCATTTCTCAAGCTCAGACTCAAAATTGATTTTTTCTTTATTCTTATGCACCAAACATCAAGCACACACACACACACACACACACACACACACACACCAAAGCACAGTGAAATGAAGCAAAATTTACACCCAATCTTTTGAAGAATAAAACCCCAAAGAATGAGTAATCTTCCCTTGGAAAGAATGCAACAGAAGGTAATGTCACGTGTTCCAAATAGGAAAAGAAGAGTGAATGATGATCAGTTCCCAGCATCCTCTTTCCACACAGGGACCTGTTGACGATTGTGGTCCACACAGGACCAGTGGATGTCTGTGGGGGTCAAAGAGGATAAAATGCCAGAGGTGTCTTCAAGACAGTCTGGCATCTGGGCAAGGAATGACTCAAGGCTCACCCGAGGCCACTTGGCTAACTCAGCTTGGGCAAGACATCAGATTTGGCTTGGGTTTAGGCTGAGTCATACTAAACAGACCCACAAAGAACTGCCAGCGATGCTGCGGTGTGAGGTTGCTACTTCATGGAGAGAACTAGGATGGTTGTCCCTCTGGCTACAAGCACGTAGCTCTGGTACAAGAGGGTCCTCCTCAGAAGCAGCCTGACCCTGCTCAGGAGGGTGGGGCATCAAGAAGAGATTTCATTAATGCCTGTTATGTTTTCTGACAAGTGGCCCCCCGCGAAGGGACCCAGGCGCTCTCTCTGCTCAACCAGACTATGTCCCTTTCCTAGGTTCGATGCAGGCCTCTGGTCACACACTGTCTTTGTTGAAGCCACCATTGGGCTGTTGCTTTCTTTATACTGAGAGGGGCTTTAGATTTCCAAAGCACACTTCTAAGGGGCTGGGGATTAGCTCAGTGGCACCATACTTGCCTTGCAAGCTCAAGGTCCTGAGTTCAATTCATAGTACCTGGAGGGGGAAATATATATGTGTGTGTGTGTGGGTGTGTGTGTACCAGAGCACACTCTTTCTGCTGTGACACAGAGTTATTTATGGTGGGTTTTTTCCTAGTACCGAGGATGAAACTCAGGACTTTGCACTTGCTAGGCAGGTGGCAGGCACGGCATCACTGAGCTAAATGTTTTGGCCCCTTATGATGATTTTTATAGATGGTTGGTCTTGTCCAGGTGATTCTGATTTTACCAATCTAGGTTAACCTCTTGCGAGAGTGCCTCACTCTAATAATGGACTGGTTGTATTCTTTGTTGACTCAGGATCAAACATGAAAATAAGGGATATTAAATAAGCAATATTCATTGCTTCAAGAAAGATTTTGCTGGAAATGGCATTATTTGTAGGGATTGCACAGCAGTTCTGTGATTTTTTTTAACCTTAGTATCAGCTGGTAATGATGTATTATTTACAATGAAAAATTATAACACATTTTCATGAACAATAAGTAGCACTTAAAATATTATGTGTTCAATGAGGGCAAAGGCCATGCTTTATTTCTCTTTAAATTCATTTAGCATGTCTGGAACTGTCACTTTTGCTTGGAATAAGTCTTTAAAAAATACCTGATGCTCAGACCGCCGTTGTTTTCAAGCTGCTTGTTTCTCCCTTTGATCTTTCAGGAAGAAGAAGACATAGAAACGGCTGTGATCTATCTTCAAAGGTTACTGCGTGGCAGAGTCATTCAGAACATGGTACATGGGGCCCACCACTGGCCCTGAGTTTCCCATTTGAGAATAGATTTTGGAATGCATATGTCCTTGGTTCATTGGGGTGATTGGGGTGTCCTATGCAGCTGTATCTTTGAATCACCTACCTATGCCCTTCTGGAGCCACCGTTATCTGGGTGGGTAGCACATAGAGGAAGGAGAGAAAAAGGACATGTGTTACTTGTCACAGTTCTGACTAAGGCGGTGTAAAAACCTACTTTTTTTTCCGAACTTGAGGATTGAACTCAGGACCTTGTGCTTGCCAGGCAGGCGTAGTGCCCCTGAGCTAAATCTTTAACCTAAAACCTACTTCTTCGTTGGAATTACGCCACAATTTTCCAAGTGACAGTATAATTATTTGAGTTTGTAATTTGTATTTGAGCTATATAGCTTGCAATACCTGCATTATACAATGAAATAGTTAATAGTTACTGTTTAAAACCCCTATTATGTCCCCATGCCATAAATTCTTTCTTCCACATATATTTTCTCATTTTAATTTTTAAAAAGTATTAATCTCATCTTACAGGCAAATAATCTGAGTCTGAGAGAAGTTTAGTTAATTGCCAGCAAATTTAACTGATCTTCCTGATTGCAAACCCTTGGCCAGGCACACTTCACTTTACAAATGCACCGGTTTATAGCTCCAGTTACTTTTTTCCCCGCACTGCTGTAATTCTTAAGTGCTGAGTTGTGATGAGTAAGTCCGGGTGAGCTGGGGAGTAAGCAGCTTGTGTTCAACTTGTATTCTGCAGCTTCTTTGCCTGTTTTCCCAGGAGAAATGCCCAGTGAAGTTCAGATAGCAGATCGTGCATTACAAACCAGTGGCACATTTATTGAAAACAAAATCACAGCTGTGATAAAAGCCATCCTCGGGGTTCCTAGGGAACGCACGGAGGGGAAGGTTCTAGTTTCTTAATATGACCTTATTAGTTGCCACCTTGTCTCTAAGAGACATTTTCAGAGTCCGAGCAAACAACTTGCTGAAAACTGATCCCCTTGGCTGAGCTGAAGGTGCAGGAAAGAAGGTTGAACCCCTAGCCCTCGCGAGTGCTCAAGGCAGGATGGACCGCTGCCGCTGCTCTTGAGAGTCGAAAGTCGCAGGAATTGCAGCACACGACTCCTAGTGCTTGGCACCAGCGTTGGTAAGGTGTAAGTCTGTCTTTGATTTATCTGCTCCAGATGTTTGAAGGGAAAGAAAAGCGACTGGAGTTGATCCAGGAGCTGCGCACCAGCCACGCACTACAAGAGGATGAGAAGCTGGTGAAAAAAGCCGAGAAGCAAGTGACCCTGGCCTTACAGCGGCAGAGGAACTTGCATGAGCACAAGGTTCTCTTTTCCTTCTTGTTTTTGTTTTAATCGCACAAGCAGCATTATAATAACATTAAATGAAATGGTTAAAACTCCCTAGAATCTCAGTACTCTATCAGCATTCTTTTTTTCTTTTTCTTTTTTTTTTTGTTTTGGTACTGAGGATTGAACTTGGGTCCTTGTACTTGCAAGGCAGGCAGCGGAACCACTGAGCTAAATCCCTGGCCCTCTACCAGCATTCTTAATGCTACTTCAGCCCATAATTTGAAGCAGGGTGGGGTACATTCTTTGAATTAAACATAGTGTCCTTTTCTTTCTTTGTAAAAAAAAAAAAAAAAAAAAGAAAGAAAGAAAAAAGAAACCCTGAAAAGCCAAGAAATCCATTTTCTCAACTTTAAAATTTTCCCTTCCAATATGTTGTAAGTTCATAACTTCCTTTTTAAAATTAATTTTATTGGTACACTTTAGATACACATAATGATCGTGTTTATCACAGAGATTTTGTACCTATACATAATATATCTCGATTCTTCTTTTTTCTTAATCCCATTTTCCTTATATATTTGGTAACTGTACTATATTTTAATTGTCAAGAACTTCTAGCAGAATGAATAAGAAATAAAAGCAACATGACCAAGCGAAAAGTAATTTATTTTAAAACATCAGTACCACTAAATTTTGTAGCCATACACAGCTCATTCTGATTAAACTGTAAATATACGTTGCTATCTCCAGGTGTTTGGTAACTTTCATACTGACCTCCTGGCTTCTCTGCTACCCAAAGCACCTGAGAAATGCATCTGTAAACCAGCTACTATAAACGTTTTTCCCATTCTCTTCTAGCATTTATCTAAGTATACACACTTTCTAGTGTTGACTGTACTATAAATACTTTAACTCCTTTCCCTGCTTATCTGTAAATCAATCTGAAAAAAGCAATTTGCAGAACTTAGTGTTAGAAGAAAGTAACATCTGCAGCAATGTTAATCTGACCCACCTTCGATCGCATGTGTGACTTTTGTGCTACGTGGCAAGTGAACACAAATGGCAGAGAGCTTGGAAATGACTGTGACTTTACTTTTCCCTTTGGCATCGCCATAGATGGTCACTGAGCTTGGGGAATCAGGTGTGGAGGTGACGGGGAAAGAGAGTAAAAAAGCAAGTCTCTAGGACCCGACAGAGGGCCCAGAGGAGGATGAGAATGTAGACCACAGATGTTGGGATCTGGAGCTCTTACAACCCCAGAAATGTTCAGGTAGGGAGCAAGGTGTCATGAAAGCATAGGTCCTGAGACTGAGTGGAAAAACACTCTTCTTGACCATCCTTCAAGGTTCCCGATAATGGACTTCAGCAAGTGCAGCTAAGCCAACTGGCTTTTCAACTCATTTGTCCTGAGACTGACTGATCCTGTCAACTGAGAACAAAGGGAAGAACAGATGGATAAAGCTGTCACTTAGCTGAGAACCACTTGGTCAGTTCTGCCCAGTAACACCAACAATCTGCGGGCCCTGAGGGAGGGAGCATCACATATATCCACAGAAATGCTGACCCTCCCCCTTTCCTCTCCCATCAAGCCAATACACAGTGCCCAGACAGGCGATGCTTTAGGTGATACACTGCAGGGGAATCGCCTTCCTAAATGTGTTTATTTAACTTCAAACTAGATTTCCTACATGAGTGTTCCCGAAGTCCTTATTGAGGAAGGAGGCTGGAAGTGAACAGGTGGCCATCTTAGGACCGGAAGTGTTATTTGGTTGATGTTTTCAGACACAGTCGTTCTTACATAGCCCAGGCTGGCTTCGAACTTGAGGCATTCTCCTGCTTCAGACTCCTCCAGAGTCTGGGAGTACAGTTGTGACCCACCATGTCCAGCTTCTAGTGATTTAGGGCACCAAGTAATCAAAAAATGGTATCCAAAGAAGCAAAAATAATCCAAACAAGGGAAATATCATAACTCCCAACCTGATAGATATCCAAAGCACAAGTTTGTGTTCTCTAAAATTGAAGAATGAATTTTAGGAGCCATGAAAATTACGAGTAGAAAAAAATTATTGAAAGATAGCTTCTGTCTAAGAGAGACGGGAGGGGGACCAGAAAGTGGGTTGCTCATCCTCCTCGCTTTTCAAAGGCGTTTTATTGAGCAAAGCCATGAGGTAAGGCAGGGGGTCAAGGTGAGACAGAAACTACAAGATGCAATGGAAAATTACAAGGTGGGCATAAGGTGGGACAAAACCATGATCAACCAATCAGACTACAAGTACAGTCACCCAGGTAATACTGATTAAATGGGGGATCAAATGGGAAAGGAAGTCATGTACAAGGAATTTGCAGAAAGGGAATGGGCTAGGGAGATTGATATCTATTTAGAATATCAATCGCTTTGAGCATATACTCCTAAGTGAAATAAATAAGTCACAGATATGCAAATACCAAATAGTTTCTCTGGTGTGAAAAACTAAAATAGTACTCAAGATCCTAACAGGACAATTAGCAACGTGAAATAGGAAGAAAAGGACCAAAGGTGTAGGGACAGTGAGAAGGATAGGGAAAGGGGAACAAGGGAAAAGGAAAAAAATATGAGAAAATGTAAAAATGGAATTAAAGTGTTTGAAGGGGGGAGGGGAGGAGGGAGTGAAGGGAGGGTGGGGACAAGGGGAAAAAATGAGAACCAAGACCTGGCATGTAAAGGTACAAGATCACAGTAATGAAGGTAACTGTGCTGTCTACCTAGAATATACCAATAATTCCAATTTAAATTAAAAAAAATCAATTGCTGCTATTCATCTCTAGGGGAAGTAGTACCCCTTTTTATAATGCTAATCAGTGAATGTACCTCAACTGTTTTTCTATGCTGAGGGCCCAGCTTTGCCTAACTGCCTTATAATAATGTCTAACTAACTTAGCTGTCTGTAGTACTAGGATGTGCCGGTTCATGACTGTCCCCCAAGTGAGGAAGCTTATGATCTCTGGGCCTACTCCGTTATGAATGGAGTAGTGAAATGTTCTTCTGGTTCCACCTGTTCTTTCCATTGTTACCGAGTACATAGGTACTTGAACTTGGTGGTTAGAAAGTACACGTGGGCTGGTGAGTGGGTGAGGGTGGGCGTGTCAGGCCGATGAACGCACCTGGCTGACAATGTCACCGAAAGCCATACTGCCCTCAAGGCCCGTGAGAATTCCAGCCCTCTGCAGACACACCAGAAAGGGAACTGAGCAGAGTGGGCTCAGCCAGTGTTAAAGCAGCATTTCCTTTACACCTGAGGATAGGCCAGGCACAGGGTAAATCACCTTACATACTTTGCTGCATGAGGCAAAGCTGGGAAACAGACCCATAGAGAGATACCGTGGCTGAGTCCTGGCTGAGAGCCCCATGCATCGCTTATTTTACCTCAGTGAACACATAGAATGTAGGCTTTTTCCTGTACTGCTTCAAAGATAGTTGTTAATGACTTTGAAATTATTAAAGACAAATTGTCTACTTCCATGTTATTTGGGCTCTTGAAATTCCTCAAACTTGTACGAAAAGAGCAGACATTAAAAAATTAAAAGGTATCGTGTGAATTTCTAGGAGAGTCTACTGTATTAAACTTCAACATTATCTTTAATAAGAAGCCCGAGATTTTCCTTCAGGTCTGGGAAGACACTCTTGACCTTCTGGATGAAACTGAAAGAAAATAATACATTGGTGACTGGTAACAGAAACGTTTTGCTAAATTCTCTTCATAATTTGAGGACTGTGATCCATAGTGACTAACTGAGCAATCTATTAGTTCGTATCTAAGTTTGTAATAAGTTTTCCTGGCATTGCCCCTTGGAATAGGGCCGAGAGACAGCATTCTTAATAAAAACGAAATGCATCCTGACAGCAAATCGACTCTAAAGAGGTTTGAGTTACCCAGCTCTCTTAAAGGTTACCATCCGCAATTTGTATCCTTCAAGGTGCACTGTTAATCTTTCCAAGGTATCACTGCTTGAAAACCACTTGGCTGGCCTGGAAGGAAGAGCGCTGGCAGACATGCTTGACTTCCTGTCCAAAGAGCTCGTGAGACTTCAGGAAGAGAGGCGGATCCACGCCTTCGCCATGCTGGCCGAGCGCCAGCGGCGGACGAGGGAAGCGGAGGAGAGCGGAAGGCGCCAGTGTGAGCAGAGGCGCCTGCAGGAGGAGGACCAGATGTTTAAGGAGGCAAGTGGGGCCGCTGGGTGTGCAGGTGCGCCTGGAAGGAGCCTGGCAAACCGAAGCGCTCTTGCCATAGAAAATCGCCTTGGGTTTGTGCTTTTCATTTTATTCGACAAAATCTGCACTGGGTTCCTACTATATGAATGAAAATATGTAGGCTTAAAAAAAATGGTCAGCCAATGTTTGTTTTTCTGGTCCTGTTTCCAGTAGGTGTTCTGAGTAAGTGGGGACATTTTTCGCTTCTTGCAGGTGATTAAAGTTCACCGGAGCACTGTAACCTCCTATCTGGAAGACATAATATTAAATACTGAAGAGAATACTGCTGAGGAACAAGCCAGAGCAGAAATAGAAAGGATGGCAGAGGAAATCAATGACATTGCTTATGAGATGGAAAGCCGGTATGCACCCCCAGAAGGAGTGTGGCAGGGGCAGCCACCTGCTGTTGTTACTCGTATGTAAATTTTCAGTGGTTTAGGATTTCCCTACTTAGGAGAAACAAACTAATGCTTTGGTGTCTGTTGTTTCCTTAGCACACCTCTTTAGAAGTTAACAGGCCTATGCCCTTGTATGGTAGGAGCCCTGGGAATTAAATGCTCAGCTGTGATTACTTTCATGCTGTGAGCTTTCAGAATATTCCAAGGTGTGAATGCAGGATAGATACATGAGTGCAGCACTATTTGGAGCTGATCCCAAAATTTTTGGCTTCTGTGTATTTCTAGGATTCCCTCTCTAGGGAATGAAGGGTAGGTAGGGTCAAATCCAGATTTTCCATGGAATTTAAACTAGCTCTCCAGGAATGTGTTATTTCAGATCACTCAATCAAGGAAAATGTGATAGCAAGACTGGGGCAGTGAAGTTTCTAATAAAGCAAGAAAGACCTAAGTATAAGTCAGCAACTCAAGGGGGAGAAAAAGGAAGTAATTTAATTTTTAAAAATGTTTTAGGCGAACTCATCTTCAGTCAGAGGAGATTGTCGCCGAGTTGGTATATAGTTTTCTGATCCCAGAGGTGCAAAAGGACTTTGTCAAAGAGAAAGGTAAGCCCAACAGAAATGGTTCCCTTTAGGATTTTCAAAGTGATGTCAGTTCTTTTCAGTGTCCCAGAAATTTAAAACTGAACAGAGAGGTAGGGGGAAATTTCTGATGACGGAGGACAGAGTTTTCTTGTTTCAGAACTTGTCAAGTTCTCTTTTTACTCTTTGACTGTAGAATATAATCTCCTGTATCAGAGACAGTCTGAGCTTCCAATAAGCTTGACAAGTGATCAAGATCTGTTCCCAGAAGAGGTTTATTCCGTGACTGAAACCCTAGCAGCTTTTTCAGTCAGGACGTGAGACTTGTGGGTGTTGAGAGGTGGGGATGCCCTAAGGTTTGCATCTCTTCTGCTACTCTGCCTGAGTCATAAATAACATGTTCATACTGGGTCTATTGCCAAGTATAAATGCCCCAAGTTGTCCCTTTGTCGAAAGCAAAGGTGGCATTTTTTAAAGGTTGATGTGTTTACACAATAGAGGAGAGAAAAATGTCATCTAAGGGGGGAAAAAAAGATTCTTTAAGAGCTCGGAGACTACTGGCAGCAGGTGTGACCCCAGAGGGAGGTGTCCAATTAGAAAGAGACCAGTGTTTATACGAAATAGTGTGGCTCAGAAGTTTTCAGGGTTGCAGGGACTTCCTGTTTAAGCAGAAAAGTGTGCAATATTTGATTGCTTACTCAAGGACAAAGGGATGGGGGAGCTGACAAATTAGAAAAAGAACTACCTGTTTGTTTTGTTTTGTTCTGAGCAGGGTCTCACTGTGTAGTTCAGGCTAGCCTTGAGTTCACTGTGTAGCCCAGGCTGGCCTCGAACTCTGGGGGTTGCTGCCTCAGTCTCCTGCGGGCTTGGATTAGAGGCATGTGCCAACAGATTATGTGATTTTTAAACCAATTCCTTCTGGTGAGAAGCACTTGGTTTGCTTCTAGCATTTTTTCTATTACTTAATAGTGCTACAATCAAATACATTTTGCACATATCTTGGCCATGCTTCTGAGAGTAAATTCCTAGCAGTGCAATTGGTAGCAAACTGGTAGCAGTTGGTAGGAAATCTGCATTTTATATTTCAGTGGAGTTTACCTAACTGTCTCACAAAAACATTGTTCTAATTTCCACTCCCATCAACACTGTATAAAAGTGCCTATGCCAGCGAAGTTTCGTTTTCAAGCCACATAGTATAGATTTCTGTATTCCCTTATATTATAAACAAGACCCTCTTTTCTAGATCCTTTAAAAATATGCAACTTCTTCTACTCCCAGATCCACAGTTAGGCAGCCTACTTCAAAACCATCCTACTGGGGGAAATTGAAGGAGATAAGACAATAACAGACTTAATATTTTACTAGAACCTCCTGGATTTGAGAGGAAAGATTTGAAGAAGGAACTTAAATGGCAGGAATCCAGTAGGAATTGTCTGTGGGCAAGTTGAGCAAGTGCGTGGCCTTTTCCCACCACATTTATACCAAATCACAAAAGCCCTGTGGATGGGGGGTACACATGAGGAACTTTTGTTCTTCTTTTCACATAAGAAAACTATATATATTATAGCTCCTCTTTATCCAAAATTAACATAATTTATACATAGACTACTTTGAGATAGTTCATTTTTTTAAAAGTTGTGGATGCAAAAGACCTTAAAGAGACATATAAAGACAGATGTAAAATAACAGTAGCTGCCAAAATTTATATACATGCTATGTTCCAGGCAGGACACCGAGCATTTGAAAATGTAAATTATCTCGATTTCTTACAGCAGTTGTAGGTTTAGTCTTTTTTTCCAGGTAAGGAAATTAGTGGTGGAAACACATGACTTGCAGAGTCGAGTCACAATCTTGTGGCTCCAAAACCTGTGCTTTTTCAGCTGTACTACTGCAAAGGACAATAAGCTCCTGTGCGAATTACCCTATATAAAGTAGTTGATACCCAAGTAGCAAAAAATCCGTATTACTTCTTATTGTCATTTACCAGCTGTATGGCTTTGGGTAACCTAACCTCTCCATGTCTGTTTCTTCTTCTGAAAATGGAGTTACGGATAATCTATTTTAGGATGGTTGGGGAATTAAGTGAATAGTTACATGTCACCTACTTAAATTGGTGTCTGGCACAAAGCAAGGACAAATGCTAACTTCCCCTATCATCATCGTCATCAATATCAACACCTCTCCCTTCTAATGGCTTCATTGTTTAAAATTGTCTGTACTAAGACTCGATCATAAATATTCTTAGAGTTTGGAGCTAGGACCTTCTTTTAAAGCCATGAACTCAGGCACTCATCATCAACCAGTATTGCCCTCTATGATAGGAACTAAGGAGGTACGAGATGAGAGCCTCGGTGAGGGCAATCTGTCATTTGTAACCACTTCTCTGTAGTTAGAGAACAGTGTCACTCGTACGAAGTGCTTCGATGCTGCATGGCTTTGTCCAAATGGCAGATGGTGAATGTGGACTGACCCGATTAGAGCAGACATCTGGGAGGGTCTGGGACTTGACCCGGGTTTTGCAAAAGGGCAGGATTCAGGTGTTCCAGAGGACCCCTGAGTGGTGGGTTGGAGGCAAGCCCAGAAGGGAGGAACTTATTGGACTGAACCAAAGACAGCAGAGAGGGAGCAGAAGCAAGGCCTGGGTTTGGTTCACCTTTGGAAGATGTCCTTCTATCACAGAGAGCAGGCACTTTTTATTTAATCCAGTCAATCCAAAGTCAGAAAAATACATGGCTTGCAAATTAACATTCTTTTCACTACTCTCAAAAAACATTTGGGAGGGCCTGGGATTTAGTTCAGTGGTGCCGCCACCTGCCTCGCAAGCACAAGGTCCTGAGTTCGATCCCCAGTACCAAAAAAAAAAAAAATTTGGGAACGGTGTCATTCAAACTTTCCTAGTAAGAATTCTTCTGTCGCTTTGGCACAGTGAGGAATGCGCAGCGGAAGCACATCCTTGCGGCCCATCAGATCATCCACGGGCACACAGAAACCATGCTCCAGCAGAGCTTTACGGAGCGGCAGCAGGACGAGGTCTCAAATGCTGAGCAGATCCTTGACGATGACGCTCAGAATGAGAACCACGGCTGAGGTGAGCCTGCTTTTCCATTAGGGAGGAGGAGGAGAAATGGCATTGCTTGGCTTCATGCACAGTGTGGGCAGACTGTCCCTCGTCGAAGAAAACGAAGCACTTGCATTTCAATTGGCCTGTGCCATCTAGGTCAGGCCACCCACTGTGGAGTCAGAGTTGATGCTACAGTGGTTGGATGTTTGTGCTCTAGAAATCAGAACTCTAGATGCTTTCTATGAGTTCTTTACCATATAGCTGTACTCCATCACAAATAAAGCTACAGAATGTGTGAGCATTATTTTAAAAAGCTTATTCTCATGAGGAGAGCAAGGTACGCTCTGACGAACCATGCTAGTCGTTAGTATGAGGAACAGAGCCTGCCCCAGTCCAACCCAGCATCTCCTGCACCACCCACCAGGGCTTGGTGGCAGGCTCACCTGAGTATTCATGCTTGCAAGGCTAGCGTGGCCCACACTTGGCATGGACTTATTCAGCGAGACATAAGACAGGAAATGGCTTCCAGCAGAGCAGCTCCAGATACTCTCCTTCCAGAGGAGCTTGTACCATGCAGGACACATGGCCCCACATGACAGCACTTGAGTATTAACATAAGGAAAGGAGATTCATATTGGATAGGTGCAGGAGCTGGCCTGGTTTACAAGCATCACACACCACAGGCTGGAATCACTTATAAACTTCCTGTTAGGCATTGATTATCTGTTTTTGATTTCTCCCATTCTCGATGCAGTTTACCACTCAGATGTCATTTCTGCCTTAGTAACACAATTAACACTTACCACCTGAAGTATCAGGTTACCAGGATAAGGAAGTTAAGAGTCAACCGAAAGTAAAACTCTGATGAGAAGGGGAAAGGGTGGAAGCAGGTTTTTGCTCCTTTGTCTTATATGTGCTGTCATGTTGGCGAATGGCATTGAGGCTTGGGGAGAAAGAAAAATTAATGAAGTATTTTTAGGAAAATATAATGGACATTTATAAACTATCACACTCAGCAGCTACAGAATGCATGGTCGCTCTTCTCTCTCTCTCTCTCTCTTTTTTCCCCCCTTTTGTACTGGGGATCAAACTTGGGTCCTTGCACTTGTGAGGCAGGTGGCAGAATGCATGTTCATTTAATGTGCAATCAGAATACATATAAAAACTGACTCTGTACAGGGAATAAAGCAAATCTTAGCCAATTTTCACATACTGTAATTAAAATTATACAAACTTTGTTCTCTGATAAAAATGTAGTGAATCTGAGAATCAGTGATATAATCTAATTTTTAGAAATTAAAAAGTATATATGTATTTTTGGTGGGGGGCTACTGGGGATCGAACTCGGGTCCTTCTGCTTTTGAGGCAGGTGGTGGAACCACTGAGCTAAATCCCCAGCCCAAAAGTATATTTTTAAAATAGTCTATTCATTTAAAAAAATCGGCACAAAAATTAGAAAATATTTTAAACTGAAAAAGTCCAAAGTGTCACACATCAAATTTATGGAATACTACCAAAGAAGCTTGTGTGGAAACGTGCACTCTTAAAGATATTTATTAGAAAAGCTGAAAATAAGATTAAACAATCCTTTTCAAGAAATTGGATCATATTAGATCAAAAAAATAAAAAGATGACAAAGTAACAAATTAATAAAACACGTTTTGCTTTAGTGTAGGTAGTATGCAGTAGGTAACTTCAAGTCCTCTCTCACTGCAACAATTAGAGAAAGTAATGAATACATTATAAATGGGGTTTTTAAAGACAGTGGAAAGCTGTACCTATACAGGGAGCAAGATGAATTAAAGTTGAAGAGAAAAGAGTCTTTCTTAAGTGATATGCCACTATCATCTATTTTTTTCCTTGAGATGTTGGGGCAAGTCCACACAGGCTGAGATTTAGGCTTTCCAAAGGCAAACTTTGCTAGGAGAAATAGAATCCGGAGAGCTTTTATCGTCTGTGTGTATGTGCTGGCGTGATGGATTGGAACCTAGAGGACCCCCAACTGCAAGACTGAGTTTCTCATAGAATGTCTGCTTTGGGTTTCTGGTAGATATCCTTTTTTTCGGTTGGGGAAATCTTGAATCTATCCTGCGTTATTTAACCAGCTTGTGTCGATGGTAAAAACTCACGCCCTTTCCCATGCTTCACCACAGTCAATGTCATGATTTCTTTGGGTCGGAAATAGAAGCTTACTATCTTCATGTGCAGTACCACACTGACATTTGCTGGTTGAGAGTGGGAAAGTTTTAGTGTGAGTTTTAAGCTCAGGACCACGACTGAACTTTTTCTAAATAAAAAAACCAAAAAACCAAAAACCACATTCTGTTAAAACAGTGCTAAGAGACTGAATGGCTTTGGAAATTAGCCTTTGTAGCAGACTTGAGGAGATTTTAAGCTTAAAATACTTACCTTGTAGCTTTTTCAGATCTTGAAATGGGTACAAAGGAAATTTCCATACCCCAAAATCCATTTAACTATACAATAGAGGCAAGTGCATGGAACTGTCAGCTGGTAGTGACTAATCTGCATTGTAACAACACACTGAGCAGTGAATATCAAGAAAGGGCTTTAATAGAATTCCACAGGTGCCTTTGAAGCAATAAGTATGCACAGTTGAAGACATATCCTCCTGAATTGATGTGAGGATTGGCAGTACTTATCTGTGAAAGGACCTTTCAAAGATGAGATTGGGAATGAGGTAAGGGAGGAGAAAATCTTACTACACATCCCTGCCAACAGACAAGTGCTGCAGTCAACTTTGATGTCTAGAACCCTAGTGGAGCAAAATGTTAGCCCACATGAATAAGAATTCCGTTCTTCTAATTGGCAGACTTGTACTGCAACAAGATATAGTTGATTGCTGTTATGAAATTTTGAAATTTACCTATAAACATTTTGTGAGAATTTGTTTTGTCTCCTGTTACATAAATATATTTTGGTCCACAAAACCTAGAATGTTTACTTTCAGGCCCTGTGCAGGAAAAGATCCTGACTCCCCACTGTACAACAATGAAAATGAATGAAGTAGAACTCAATGTAATAATATGGATAAATCTCAAATAAAATATGTCTCCAAATAAGTCACATCCAAAAATGGTCTGCAATATAAGTTTAAAACCAGTGGAACTAAACTGTTAATCTTAGGAATACATATCTAGAAGGTAAAGACATAATGAAAAGCAAAGAGTAATCACTTTAAAAATCAGAAGAATATATTTTTCTGGGCATAGGAGAGGGCTGAGATGGGAAGGGGTAAAGGGGAGCTTCTGAAACACTGTTTTCTTGACCTGTGTGGTATTCACACTGATGAGTACCTTACCTTAATTCATTTGGCTACACATAGGTTTTATGGACTTTCCAACCTATGTACTATGCCACATTCATATTAGTAATACAAAAACATATGAAAGTATAAAACTCTCTGGTAAGTTAATTACACAGGGGCTGGGGATTTTGCTCAGTGGTTCTATCTCCTGCCTCGCAAGTGCAAGGACCTGAGTTCGATCTCCGGTACCCCCCACCCAAAGTTAATTACACAGTTAAATTCAGAATACTTTAGTACTGTAATGTTGGTACCTAAATCACTTGTGCATTTAGTAAGATGATTAAAAAACAAAGCTGTTGAAGCTAATCATAGCCACAAGAATACATTAAGAGATACTCAATATAAAAAGATGTAAATTATGACATTGAAAAATGTTGTGGAGGGTGGAGTCAAAGTATAGAGTTTATATGTGGTTAAAATTGTTATCAGCTTTAATTGCCTGTTATAACTATGTTTTATGTAAGTATCATGATAATCCTAAAGGGAAAACATCAGATACACTAAAGGTGAAAAGGCAGAAATCAAAGCATATCTCTAGAGAAAATCATCTAATCACAAAGAAAAATAAGAGAGTAGAAAGGAACAAAGAGGCTACAAAACAACCAGAAAATAATTAACAAAATGGCAGAAGTCTTTACCTGTGAATAATTACCTTGAATATTAATGGATTAAATTGTCCAGTCTAGCAACAGAGTGGCTGAATGGATTAGAAAACAAAGAGACCCAGAGCTGACTATGTGATGCCTGTAAGAGACACACTGCTGGCTTAAACACCCACAAAGAGTGGGAGTGAGAAGATGGAAGAAGATATTTAGTGTAAATGGAAACCCAAATACAGCCGGAATTGCTATACTTAAATCAGATAAACTCAAAATCAAAAACTGTAAGAGGAGACCAAAAATGTTAAAATATTATTATGTCCTCAATTCATCAAGACGGTATAGCAGTTATATATATACCCACATTGGAGCGCTTAAATACATAAAACATATTAATAAGTGTGACGAGAGAGATAAACTGTAATGCAAAAACTGTAGAGATTGCATGACCCACTCTCAGTAACAGGAAGACCATCCAAACAGGAAATAAATGGGAAAATATCAGGCTTAAAATACACTTTAGCCCGACTGTGTTCAAATGTGCTCAACACCTGGGCCCCATGAAGCCTTGGGCAACTAGTAAGGTGGTCTCAGAATATCGTAAACTTGAACACTATTATGTAATTTTAGCAATATTTTTCATGGTTTGGTGCATGGTGCTTGAGCATGGACTGTGTAGGTGTCAGTGGAAGGCTGTGGAAGGTAGGGCATAGTTCAGTGAGTCAAATGGAAACCCACACACATCACTTGCATGTGTTTGTGCAACGTGGAGAGTAAAAGGCAGTAGTTATCAATAATATTATTTCAGAACACCTATACAAGTGTGTGCCTGAGAAGACCAGAGTTTGCTCTTGTTAGCAGATGGGTAAGTTTGTTTATTTAGTTGAATAACTCAAGACCATGCAACCAAATCACGAAAACTATTGCTAAAATTACTCAATACAATATCAAGAAAACAAATAATGCAATATAAAAATGAACCAAAGGCTGGAAGTGGCGGGGCACACCTATAATCCCAGCACTTGGGATACTGAGGCAGGAGGGTTGCTGCGACCTCGAGGCCAGCCTGGGCTACAAAGCAATACCGTGTCTCAGCACCCTGCCCCCCAAAAAGGCCCTGAACAGACATTTCTGAAAAGAAAATAAGCAACTATTTAGAAAGAGGGAGCCCTTGTGAGTATCACCGCTGGTTGACATGTAAATTAGCACAGCCATTATGGAAAACATAATGTAGGGTTCCTCAAGAAATTGGAAACAACCCCTCCACCCCTCCCTGTTTACAAAGACTTTGTTTTCGTTTTTTCCTTTTCCCATATTTTTTCCTTTCCCTTCTTTCCTCTCCCCTATTCCTCCCACTTCCCCTTCCCCTTGGCTCCTTCTCTTCCTATTTCACATTATCTATTATATCTTTTAGTCCTTTTTTTTCTTTTTATTGAGTTTATTGCTACATTTTAGGTATACAGTACAGTTATATTCATCATAGGGATCTTGTACCTTTACATGACAGGCCTTTTTTCTCATTTTTTCCCTTCGTCCCTGCCCTCCCTTCACCCCCTCCTCCCCTCCTCATTTACAAACACTTTATTTCCATTTTTTCATTTTCTCATATTTTTTTCTTTTCCCTTATTCCCTTTCCCCTATCCTTCCCACTTTCCCTACACCTTTAGCCCTTTTCTATTTCACATTGTTAATTATCTCATTAGGATCTTGTGTTCTATTATGGTTTTTCACCCCAGAGGAACTATTTGGTATTTACACGTGTGTGACTTATTTATTTCACTTAGGAGTATATCCTCAAAACGTATCCATTTTCCTATGAATGACTCTAATTTCTCATTCTTTATGGCTGAGTAGTATTCCATTTTATAGAAAAACAACATCTTCTTTATCCAGTTTCCAACTGATGGGCAAATGGGCTGTTACCAAGTTTTAGCTATTACAAACTGTGCTGCTATAAACATAGGTGTGCATATATCACTGTGATACGATTCTTTTAATTCTTTTGGAAAGATACCCAGCAGAGCTATGGCTAGGTCAAATGGAACCTCTAGTCCCAGCTCTTTGAGGTATCTCCATATTGATTTCTACAGTGGTTGCACCAGTCTGCACTCCCACCAACAATGGAGAAGGGTTCCTTTCTTCCCACAACCCCACCAACATTTGTTATTGTGTGATTTCTTAATAGCAGCCATTCTTTGTGGGGTGAGGTGGAATCTCAGTGTCCTTTAGTCCTTGTTTACACTTTCAGTTTCTCACACCAGAGAAACTATTCTGTATTTACACATCTGTGTTCCTGTTTCACTTAAGAATATGGCCTCAATGTGCATCCGTTTCTCTGTAAATGTCTGTAGTTTCTTTTGTTTCTCATTTTTTTTTTTTTTTTTTTCTCATTGAGTGTATTGGTACCTTTTAGGTATACAGTACAGTTAATGTTCACCATTGGGACCTTGTACCTTTACATGACCTATCTTGGTTCTTATTTTTCCCCATTCTCCTGCCCTCCCTTCACCCCTCTACCCTTCCCTATTTACAAAAGCTTTTGTTTCCATTTTTTCCTTCTCTCATATTTTTCTTTTCCCTTCTTTCCTTTCTCACTCTTTATGGCTGAGTAGCATTCCATTTTATAAACAATCCACATCTTCTTTATCGAGTCACTAGTTGATGGGCAATTGGGCTGTTTCCAAGTTTTAGCTATTAGAAACTGTGCTGTTATAAACATGGGTGCACATATATCACTGTGGTATAATTGATTCTTTTCTTTGGGGAAGATCCCCAGCAGGGAATAGTGGAGGCAAATGGGACCTCTAATCCTAGCTCTTTGAGGTGTCTCCATACTGATTCCCACAGTGGTTGCACCAGTCTGCACCCCCACCAGCACTGAAGAAGGGTTCCTTTTTCCCCACAGCCCCGCCAGTGTTTGTTATTGGTTGATTTCTTGATAGCAGCCATTCTTTCTGGGGTGAGGTAGTTGAAGGGAGGGGATGGCAAGGGGGAATGGGGAAACAATAAGCCTAATATTATCATGTAAAGGTACAAATTCCCAATAATTAATGTCATCATATTGTACACCTAAAATGCCAATACAGTTAATTTTTCTTGTTTTTGTTTTATTTTGTTTTTTGGTACCGGGGATTGAACTCGGGTTCACCTTGCACTTGTGAGTAGGCGGTGGAACCACAGAGCTAAATCCCCAGCCCATAAACCTAATGAACTTTTAAAAAACAGGCTGCCACGCAGAGCCCCGCCAGGAACTGCAGCCCGGACTGACGATTGGGCCGCCCACGTTCATGCACAGTTTCGGCATCTTCCTCCAGGGGTTGCTCCGCATCTAGGCCTTCAGCACATTGATGCTCAAAAATAAAACGAAATTCAACCGCTCTGTTACTGGTGTAGTACTTTCCTGTTTGTCAGTGAGAGGAAAAAGCTGTCCCAACTCTAGTTTTCCCAGGACAAGGTAAACTCTACAGTTTATAAAACCAGGCACTTTTTTCAACTAATAAAAAAAATTGTAACCCAACTTTGTTTTACTGTTCCTATTTTATTTGTTGTGGTTTGTTGCAAAGGTAAAATATCACATGGCTGCCCTTATACATGAGAAAGACAAAGTTTTAAATGCATTGCAGATATGTACTAAGAAATAATAACCACAAGCTTCTCAGAAAAAGCATTTCTAAAAAAAATGTTTTTATTGCTTGTAGGATTGGTCATCCAAGGTCACTTCCATATTCGTCCTTTCTTCCCATCCTATGTTGGATGATCTAACAACTTTGTCATCTGTACCACCGATTTTGTTCTCTGCTGTGATACTTCTAGTTTTTGACTACCTCCGAATGAACACATAAGGGTTGTCACTGGGGTTTTAATCTTACATTTTCCTTTTTCTTCTTAGCTAGCACTCTTCCCTTTTCAGTCTGCATCGCCCTGTGTTTTGGCCTTGCCTGTTTTTATTATTCCCTACTTCAGCCTCCAAGGAGGCCCTTTCTTTTTGCCTCCGAGTGAAAACACCAAGCAGATGTCTCTTTTTTCATATATATATATATTTTTTTTTCTCTATGATAGGTGTTCCCTCGTCCACTTTCAGAGTAAATATACATTTTCTTTTGTAACGTCCTTACATAGATTTCCTGTCGACTTTGTGGTTGATGCTCTTGTTTATTTAATTTTTTCTTGCCAATCTTTCAGCTAAGAGGGATGTTTGCCAATGGCAGGCAGATTGCCCTCTAGTAGTACCCTCGCTGTGGGCATTGAGTGAATATGCAACCATGGTACAGAAGCATCACTGGAGACCTAGGTTTCCGTAGAGAGGCATCACGAGTAGACCTTCATGAGTATTCTTGCCTGTTGATGCACATACTCATGCATTTTCTATTGGATTTACATCGAGGAGAGGAAATGCTGAATACTGCGTGATGCATATTTTCAACCTTGATAGATAATGCCAATGTTCTATGAATAGCAAACCAAAATGATTTAAATATTCATCAACATTTATTTTAACAAGTCTGTGTATTAGTAGAGCAAAATGTTTAAATGAGACAAGAAAATTTTCTCTTGCACAGAGAACCTAGAAAACACCAAAGAGAATAAAGCTGTTTAATTTGACTGATATTGCTGAAAACAATTTTAAATTATAGGGAGTTTAAGGAAAATACAGTGCTTTCCTTCGGAGTCATATATTGACAAGCTCGTGAGAGTTGCACAGCTTGGGAGAAGCACAGATTATTGGGATTTTTTGGATGATTTATAGAGTTTCTTTAAAAAAACACACACACACATAGTCTGAGCTGAGCATGGTGGTGTATGCCTGTAACCTCAGCTATTTGAGAGGCTGAGGCAGGGATATTCCAAGTTCTAGGCCAGTCTGGTCAACTTAGTGAGACCCTATCTCAAAGTAAAATTTAAAAATGGCTGGGGTATAGCTCAGTGCTAGAATACTTGCCTAGCATGTGCAAAGCCTAAGATTCAATCGCCAGTATTAAAAAAAAAAATTACAATCTGTAAAGCACAAATGTTTAAAATTTGGTTGTCTTTTATATTCATTACCAGACGAATGCATCCAAAAAATTACCATGATAAATGAAATACTGCCCTGGCTTGAAAGTCAGACAGTCCCAGATATGTCCTACCCCTGTCATTTATGAACCTTATAGACTCAAATATTTCTTACCTAGGTATCTGTTTCCAAATTTTAGCACTTACAAAAGAATCCTTACATTGTCCAGGTTATTGCTGAATCCTTAATATGTTTACATCATGAAAATCTGAAGCTACAAAAGGACATAAAACACAAAGAATTAAGTATCTTGTCCCCTAGTATCACCTTCAGTTCCCATGCCTAGCAATAACCACTTACCAGTCTCTTGTTGATCTTTCCTGAAATGTTCTACATATATTGCCGGCATAATGCTACATGCGGCTCTCTGGGGGGACCCCGTCCAGCGGGGAATAGGAGGTGAGAGCCGCCTCTTATTCGTGGGTCATCAGAGGCCGATCCGATCTTGAATGTCTGTGAAGGAAATCTTTAAGAAGTTAGAGCACACGGCCCAAGTCTGGTTTCTGATCAAAGGCTCTTTATTGGCTCAGCAAAACGATTATATACTGTTATCCCAGGGGGAAGGTTCAGCAAGCTTATTGGACAGTTCAAACAAATCCTCTACCAATCACATGAGTCACTCAAGCATTTAACCATACAGCAATCAGTATTTTACCAAATGTGGGGAGGGGTAAGTGGGAAGGCATACATCAACAGTTAACCCTATGCAATCTTTAACTTAACAATCTCTAGGGGCAAGCAGGACAAGGAAATACCACCGGCCTCCTGCTCCAGATCCCATGACCCTGTGGTTAGCACAAAGGGCTATTCTTTCTGTAAGATTTCCTGTTTGCCCAGGGGCTAGACCTGCCAAAAGTCACGTATGTAGTCTAGTGGGATTTTTCCACTGAGGCAAAGGCTAAGGTTGAGGGCAGCCATCTTGTGCAGGCCCAAGCAGTCTCTCACAGCTACATATATGGATTTGTGTATTTCTATATGTGTAACATACATATGCATATATTCCCAACTTTTTAAAACTACATAAGTCTATATTTACCAAACATCACTGGACCATTAACAGGAAAGGCAGACATGCCCAATAATAATTAAATTCATCTTTAATTTCTGCCATTTTTCAACCACATGAAGACCAGAGTTCAGAGTGTCCTGAAGAACATTTTTTTGTAAAACATTTGTTTGGGCAAAATTAATATGTAAATGTTAGAGCTAATACGCGCTTGTCTTAGTTGCTGAGACAAAATAGCCCACACCCAAAGTTAGAAGAGGAAAAGCTTATTTTGGCTCACAGTTTATAGAGGTTTCAGTTCATATTTGGTTGGCTCCAAGGCAGGGTGGCATGGCAGAGGGACATCACAAAAGAGAAATAGTTCATGGCAGGCAGAAGGCAGCAAGCAGCAAACTACTACTGGCGACTTTCTGTCCCCTTCTGTTCTATCTAAACTACCTCCCCCTAAGGTAGATAACACTCACACCCAGAATTGTGCCAAACCAGTCAGTGGACTAATTTAGTAATCACACACCCTTAATCCCAGCATCACACACTAGATCAATCTTCCTCTCCAAAACCAAAACAGCAAAGCAAACCACCTGTATGACCACATGAGGCATTGGGGGGATATCTTGACACAAGCCATAGCAGCACTCAGTGTACATGATTCTCTTTTCATTTTACTTTGACTCACTGCCAAAGTCCTTTACAATTTTATTTCATTCCCTTCTTTGGCAAAGACTGTACATCCTTATATACATTGTGATATTTTGAAAGAGGTATACATTGTGCAATGGCTCAAGTGAGCTGATTAGTGTGCATTATTCATATACTTAGAATTTTTGTGGTAAGAATTGTTAAATTTTTCTCTCAGTGATTTTCAGAATAAAGTGCATCGTTATTTTCTACAGCCACTATGTTGTAGAAAGCATCTCTTGAACTTACTCCTTCTATTTCAGTGAATATTTTTGTTGTTTGACAAACATCTTCCCAGCTGCTACCTATAGTCCCTGGTAACTACCTTTCTACTGTCTACTTATATGAGTTCAACTTTTTTGGATTTCACAGATAAGATAAGTCATATATGCATGTACATGCTTTTTGCCTGGCTCGTGGCATTATTCTGGTATTTCTGTGTCAGGTTTATTTCACTTAGTGTAATATCCTCTGGGTTTATCCATCACAAATGACAGAATTTCCTTCTCTCCTTTCTTTCTTTCGTTTGCACAAGGCAGGCATGGTGCCACTGAGCTAAATTCCTGGCACAGAATTTCCTTCTCTTGCAAGATAGATAATGTTTTCTTTATTCCTCTGTTAATGAACACTTAGGTTAATGCTGAATCTTTTGAGATACTGTTGCAATGAACACGGGGATGCAGGCATCTCTTCCACAAACTGACTTTATTTTCTTGGATGCCTATCCAGTAGTGGGATTACTGGATCATGTGGTAGTTCTATTCTCTTCTTTTACATGTCACTTCCTCCTCATTGATTTATTAGTTACAAGAAACTTGTTCATAACCTTGAGTTGCAAGTTTCCATCATGGTGACTTCATCAAAGTCCAGATTTGGACAAATCAGATGAACAGCACACAGTATCCATCAGTATCCCATTGCTTCTCAAGCATGGTGATGCCTGCCATCGGCCAATGGAGGGCTGCACCTCCTAAGGCACGTTGGAGCAGGTGGTAAGGAAACCTGTCCCAGGGGAAGGAGGATGTCCTGATCACAGCCCTGCCTCTACTTTCATAGGACAGTGTATCACACTAGGGGACCCAGGGACTACTGCAAGCTCTCCTGCAGTGTGTGTGTGTGTGTGTGTGTGTGTGTGTGTGTGTGTGTGTGTGTGTGTGTACAGGTACAAACGATCCACCTGCGAAGAAGGTAAGGCCAAACACATGATGCCATACTGCTCAAGCATGCATTCCAGGTGGCCCCTTTTGATCAGACTCTATTAGACCTCTATTCCCGCTGAGCCAGCTTTGTATCTCCAGCCCTTATTGAAAAATCAGGATTCAGGGAAAACCCGCTCTCACTGCCTCTTTGTCTTTCATAGCTACTGCTCAGCAGGAGCTGTGATGAGCCCGGAGGTGAGTCATCTGAGGTCAGCACAGCTTGGGAGTTTCCATTCTTCACAGACTGGAGCCCCCCACCTCTGTGCCTGGTTTGGAAACACTAGGAGCTCACACCCGAATATGAGGCTGTGGGATGAGAAAAGCGGCAGAGACAGCTCCTCAGGTTGTCCAGCCAGTGAACAGGAAGCAGGGAAGAGAGGAGAAGAGTCACTGGTACCTTTAGGGACTGACAGGCTCACCGGGACTGTCAGTCCTGATCCTCCTAGAGGAGAGGGGTGGAGAAAGGCCACCGCTATGAGATGGGAGGTAAAGGTGCAAACGAGCAAGAGCCATGCAGGACTCGAGACAGACTGCACGTCTCCCTCACTGCCAGCCTCTCCTCGCTGTGGCCATGATGGCCGTGCTAGCAAAGTCAACTACTGCATAGCTAGTCCCCAGCCACAGTGGTGTCTGCACTCCTAGAGGAAGATGGGCCCAGGTGTGCTCCTCTATCTAGGACTGGCAGAGCCATGAGCAGCAGTGGGCAGTCCTGCAGGCCTGGCTTAACAGCGTGGCTCAACCATCCATGCATATTCAGACCCACGATCATCAGGTAAAATACACGGGTTTAAAAAGAAGGATGCATGGAGTGGTCTTCACTGTCCCTGTCTTCCTGTCCACACTGCAGTGGGTGAGGTTTCTTTTTCCTACACGTCCACTGCTGCCTGTTGGCTTGACAAACCCTGGCAGCTCCAACACGCTGCTTCCACTGCAGGGGAATGCTGCGCTCAGCCCACTCCGCCACATTCGGCGAACGCTCAGAGCCAGGGGCTTGTGGCCATGCTGAGTAGGTGCCAGGGGAAGTAGGAAGGGGAGAGGAAAGGAAATAAGGGACAAGAAAAAATATGAGACAAAGGAAAAATGGAAACAAAGTCTTTGTAAATAGGGGAGCGTGGAGGGAGTAAAGGGAGGGCAGGGGTAAGGGGAAAAAATGAGAACCAGGTTCTGTCATGTAAGGGTACAAGATCCCAATGACGAATGTAACTGTACTGTGTACCTAGAATGTACCAATAAATGCAATATGATAAAAAAAAGATTTAGAATAGCACAGGGCATATGGCAAGCACCCAGCAAGCACCAGTTAGCTCCTTTTATTATCATCACTGGACAGACAGTGAAAGAGGAGGGTGGAGCACGTTCCAGCTTTTATGGAAAAATCATTACACCTACAACTACACAGAAAGTGGCCCAGTGGGGGTCAATTTCTAACCAGCTGGATAACTTTCTGCATTCACTGGGGAAGAGGGAGAGACGCTGTCATCCCCGACCCCATCCCCTCATAGCGACGAGTACCCTATGCTCTGTAGGCATTTGAGGTGTTCGAATAGTCAGAGACTCTTTCTACCAAACATCAGAGCGGCAGAAGGAAGCTATAAATATTATGTAGAACTTTTCAGGGAATTTGACGGTAGTCATGGGAGGAGGCATCTTTTACTGTAAATATTAAGTCTTGAGCAAAGTGGAAAAAAGGGCTATCAGAATTCTCAGTCGTGGCCACATGCAGAGTACTTAAAAAATGGTGCTTGGGCCTCACCTCAGACCAGTTAGACAGAAGCTGGAGTCCAAGTAAGGCCATTTTTTTTTAAAGCTTCCCTTTGATTTAACATGCATTACAAATTTAAAATAAAAGAAACCTATCCTGAGGACGCTGTCTCTCCCCAGCATTTACCATTCAGAAATGTGCCAAGTTTTAATGATTAAAAAAAACCGAAAGCCTAAAGGATTCCAGAGATGAAAAGGCACATGTGGGCAGACACACCAATGCATAGGGTGCACAGTGATACTGCACTCCACACATGACTGTAAGGGTGAGAATTTACTCAGTGAAGTTTCCTGTGTATACCATTTGGTAGAAGTGACTTTTGTGTGACTTCAGAGAACAGTTATGGTCTTAGCTTTTAACGATATGAAATGAGTTTTGAAAACAAAGTTCTAATTTCTAACATTCATTTCTAATAAAGGGTCCACTTTGTCCATTCACCGTGCAAAGTTTATCGAAGAGACGAGTAGGTGTTGAAGGAGAGTCTGTCCTACAAGACCCCAAAAAGAATCTGTCCCATGTTTCCTCGTACAAACACTTGACAGCAGAAGAAAACCCAACGGAGAATTGGGGAAGATCCCGGAAACACTCTTCTCACTGTTTATTTTATGTTTCATAAAAAATAAAGACATTATTTCAAAATATAGCTATGTCAAATGCTAACTTGGGAAAGAAGAGGTCCATTAAACATTCGACTGGGAACAATTGACAAAAAATGCCCATGTTAGGGAACAAGATAACCTGCCAGGTATATATCCAAAAGGACTAAAAGCAGGGACTCAAACGAATACTTGTACACTGATGTTTGTACCAACCTCATTCATAATAGTCAAAACATGGATGGAAAAACCGTGCTGTATACACAGCGTGGAACATCCAACCATGAAAAGGAATGGCTTTCCGACACATAACACGGATGGACCTTGAAAATGGTATGTACATAAGCCAGACACATAAGGACAAACACGAGTCCACTCATATGAAACATCTAGAAGAGGTGAAATCATAGTGATACCAGTAGAAAGTAAGATTAGAGGTGGCCAGGACCGAGGAAAATGGGCAAGGGGGCACTTATTTTAATGAGTATGGAGATTCTGTCTGTGGTGGCAGAAGGGTTCTTTATATATTCAAAATGGTCTAAGTGGCTAATCTTTTGTTATACATGTTTCACCCAAATTTTTTTTAACAGTGATAAATTGTACTTCATAAAAATAAATACAAAATGTGAGTGGCAACTTTCAGGTGCTTAGCTACTTGAAATTCATCTGTCTTCTGAGAATGAGTGTTATGTCTCATTTAAGAGACAAAACAGGCATAACTGACTGGCTAATAACCCTGATAGTTGCAGATACAGTCGGAGTTTAGTTATCTCTCCATGGCCAAGGAACATTTTTTCTGAGAGGCAGTCCATCTCGTAGGATAGAGGTGTTCCCTGTACCACTAAAGTGACATTTTTTTCAAGAGTCTCTGATACAGTATTGTGGGACAGAGGCATCTAATGGCTACAGCTGTTAAGATCAATTAATTGTCATATGAATGTTGCTAGAAAGAGGAAATTGTGTCAGCAGATTCTAGATTTCCTCTATCCCTTCTAGCCTTCTCACACATCATAGTGATTAAGATATAAATACAAAATTCCTAATCACTTCCTAGTTTTTAAGTAATTCCATGTATTTAAACACCAAAGTATCTCTTTAATGCCAAAGTTTATTTTCATCATGACACCCGTCACCATCGTGAGTTTAAAATTTAAAAATTAAAATTTAAAAAGCTTCACACATTTGAAAGTTAACTCATTTAATGATAAATTAAAACTAAATACAAGCTGCATTTCCTGGTGGTATGAGCTGCAGGAAGAATTCGCTAAAGGCAGCTGTGAGCTCCTTTTCTTGTCAATAGAAGCAGTATTCTATGCAAGTGGTGTTAGGAAAAACTATCTGAAAGAATTGCTACACTGAGCAGCCACCAGTGCAGGTTACAGTGTAATCTGAGGGACAGGAAAGGGCTTCTTCAGTCCTCTTTCCGCGACTGAACAAATGCCAGAGATAATCAACTCAGAAAAGGTTTGTGTTGGCTCCCAGCTTCGGAGGTTCCAGTCCAGAACTAGTTGGGCTTTTTGCTCTGGGCCTGCCGTGAGCAGCCCTTCCTCACAGAACGCATGGGGGAGCAGAATTGCTTGCCTCGTAACAGGCCGGGGGCCCTCTGTCTGTCCGTGCCCTCATTTGCCTAACGACCTCCTACTAGAACCCCCACTTCCCCGCCATGACATCCTGGGGACCACACCTTTAACGCCTGGCTTTTGGGGTGCCGTTCCAGATCAAAACTGCCTCAGAGCAGAAGAGGTCCCAGAGAGCACATTTTGAAATGTGACTCAGATCAGGGGAAACAATGAGTTCCCAGATTCTGAAATGAGAGTGACTGGGACTCCAGTCTCAACTGCTCATCTTTGGAACCTCAGAATTATTATAGGGTCTGGAACACTGGGGTTTATATGGTCCCCTTCACCCTGTTTGCTGGACCTGCCATTTCTAGGAAGGATATTTTTTGTGTCACTACTTGTGCTTGTGATAAAATAAAAACATTTTCAAAATGAAGACTCCTACTCTTAGTCTTCTTAGGTACCTTACTGCTGTGTCCAACCAAAGGCAAAAAGAAAGATGGTCCCTCTAAGGTGCTTCACAGGGCCCTCTGGATTCTCCATCGTGTCCCTTAGCCTCACTGCACAGAGATGCCAAGAGACCTTAAGAAAGGCCCCTGTTACCCTCTAGGTACACCTGGACTTACACCATCAGGGGCATCACTCTTTTCATTGGCGTTCTCAATTTTCATATTTAAACTTTTTTCTAATTTTCATAAATTCACCTTCAGGAAACTCCCTATGTTCATCAGGTCCGCTTTTCTCTGACAAGTGGCTCTGGAGCTCCCCATTTCTGATTGCTGCAACAGACAAAGGGGGACATGGGGGCCATAGACTCCAATTTCTCCTACCCCCTCGAGTGCTGAGGGTTGATTCAGAACCTCATCTGGGGGCACCAGTAAGCTGCTCTTAGAAAGGAGAGTGTATTTCCTAACTTGTTGGAAATAGCCCTGCCTCAGGTGGACCCTGGGGTCATGGACTAGTGAGGTCCAGCAGCCCGGGAACCAAGTCTCCTGGAGACCTGCAGCCAGAGAGATCCAGAAGAGCCCTTCAGAGACATGAGAATGGTCTCTTTGCCTCAATGGGCTCACAGCCTGTTACTAGTTCCCTGTTTCTGCTGTAAATGATTTACTTTTTTTTTTTTTTTTTTTTTTTTTTTTTTT
>NW_022900936.1:63614052-63675427 GCF_012274545.1 Fukomys damarensis
TTTTTTTTTTTTTTTTTTTTTTTTTTTTATAAGAGAGGTGAAACTACGCCCTTGCGGGCCAGACAAGATTTGAGAAATGATGAAAGCTTCCTGTTTTACCAGTGATCCAAAGGACTCCTGGCACACTGCCTTCTCTGAGCTGGGATCGTGCCTTTTTCCTCTGGCTGCAGAAATGCCAATCATTGAAGAAAAGCCTTTTAATTTTGGAACTAAAAGGTCCCCTTAATGCTTTTTAGCCTTCCTACCTCCTGTGGCTGTGGCCTTATGATTTCTATCTTTGCAAGCTCCTCTCTTACCCCAGCGCACAGTAAACAAGCTGCTGCCGCCACTGGGACCTGAACCCAGTACTTCATTTGTTTTAGACACCCCCCCCCATGCCCAAGGCAACCTCTTCCTATGCAGTGGTGTTCATAGGGCAATGCTTCCCAGACCTGGCAAGAGGAGGAAAGGGTCCTCAGAACTCTCCCATGGGCCTGAGGCTGGAGGCAGGATTGCAAGTGTGAACTGTGCACAGCCCCTTCCTGTTACACCCAGGCCCTCTTCCCTGAATCCTGCCTCCTTTTCATGTAAATGCCCTTGGTTGGAATTCAGGACTTCACTCACTGTCACACGAAGCGATATTGTCCAGGAAGGTGGCTCAGGCCTCGAAAGTGATAAGATATTTGGCTGAAATTAACTTTGCCTTTGGCAAGGAAAGCACAGAGAATCTTGGACACATACAATTTTCCCAGGTTATCTTAGAGCAGACCCTTGCACCGTTCTTCCCATGTGGGTTTCACAGTGGACAGCTGAGGGAAAAAGGAAAGGGCCATAACGAGAGTAAGTACGGTAATCTGATCTTTTACTAGTTCAAGTGCTGGACTTGGGACTTAGGAGTGACAATGGGGCCACTTGGAACAAGCTTTAGAACTGGCTGACCTGTAGATGAGAGACAATCTGTGCTTATAACAGGGGACCTAATAGTTGACGACTAGCAGGGAAGAGGAAGCACTATCCTTTCTTCAGTGGCAACCTCAGTCTCAGCCAGGAGCTCAGCAAGCTCTGTTCAGTCTTGCGAAATACAAGAGACTGAGCCGAGACTCCCACTCCCAGCTGTGACAAGACAGCCACGACGGGTGTAGTGAACTTCAGGTGAATCTGTCACTCCTGACTGTCCAGCGTGATCTTGAGGGAGAAGCCAGAGCAAAGCAGTTGCTGCCCAGCAGGTATGGTTTTTCTTTCATTCTCTTCTTCATGCCAAAGTCATATTGGGAAATGAATGTCCCTTTCCGGGTGAAGCATGTTGGCCTTGCTGCTGTCCTCACTGCCGGGTTGAAAAGAGGAATGCAAACCATCACTTCATACTGAGCCCCACTGCCCGTGCGTCCTGGCCTGACCTCACTGCCTAGAGAAATCTTGACGGCGGGAGCGTCAGCACTTTGTGAATTACCATGAATCACATGTACAACCAGTTCTCTCCCTGTGACAGTGGTGTTGTCCCTGGGCCCAGGAAAGGCCACTGTGCTGGTCTGGAGGAGCCAGAAGCACTCAGCACAGCTTCTTGGGGCTTTCAGGGTTGGTGCTGCACAGGCCTCACCTCTGAGGGGTGCTCTGGGTCCCCTGTCACACCCAGGTGAAGTCCCGTGGCTAAGCTGCTTTTGGACCCCTGAGCTTTCCCCTCTGCATGTGAGAGATGGTATCTATCCCACAGGACCGAGCCTTTTCCTCAGTGCTCATTGCTTCCAGGCCTTTCCTCCCCCACAGCATAGCACAGTGGTGGCCACAAGCATTGCGACAAGGCCCCTCTGCAACTGGGGTTGCTCAGGAGATACGTGGAGGCCACTGAACCTTAATGTGATAAGTCAGCTGTGACCCTGTCCCTCCCACATAGACAGATGTATGATTGCGCTGTTGGGAAGGTCAGTGGTCACCACTCAGGTGACACAGGGACTGGATCATCTCTGCGGAGATTACTGCTAGGTCACAAATGATACGACCAAAGCATAAATATTCTAAACGAAACCTCAGAGGTGATAGCTTATTGAATCACATGGTTAAGAGGAGAGGTTATTTTTCTGTACACAGAAATACTATTCATGTAATAAACATAATCTAAACTTGGACTTGATGAACTATGGCTCACTGGCCAAGTCTGATCTGCCAGCTGTTTTTATAAGTAAAGTTTTATTGGAACACAGCTGTGTTCATCTGCTATCGCTAACTTGCTTCCAACAGCAGAACTAACTGAACTGTTGCAAAAGAGACAGTATGGCCTACAAAGCCTAAAATATCAACTCTTCCTCTTCACCGAAAGCCTTTGCGAATCTTATCTGAAAGTAATCAACTTGATCCTGAACTATTGTGGAATAAACATAACAGACAATCACAAAACTGGCTAAGCTATTTTTTGTAGGTAATCACTTTTTAAGTTATAAAATTATACATGATTACATGTTCTGATGCTTCTTACAGAATAAAAAAGGCTGTATAGATATAGGTAAATTCTCCTTTGAACATCCTGCCGACCCTGGTCCTGTGCTTCCCATAAAGTGGCTAGAATGATGCATGTATTGCCAGGCTATTCGGTACCCATCCAGATACACATATTCGTATGATACATGCATTTATTACTTGCTCTCATTCTGCTTTTCCACTCTTTCACAGACTTGGAGACTTCCCATTACTCTTCTAGAGCTCTGCCTCATTTATTTCAACTGCTATGTAACATTTCACTGTGCGCAATGCTTCACTTAACCATTTCCATTCTGGTAGATGTGATCATCCATTAATATTTTAATTTCCATGATTAGGGAAGGTAGAACACCCTTATTACTCAATTCTAGGCCATTGTATTTCTCTTTTTTACATTGCCCAACCATACCCTTAGATCCTTTTATATTCAGTGTTTACTCATTTGTAGGAGTTTGTTACTTATTTGATGCTAGTTCTTTGATCATGTATAGTACATATTCCCTCTGTCCCTTCTTTTTAAACTTTATGTCATATTTTCAGGTTACAAAAGATTTTACTGTTGTATTTGCTGTTATCTTGATGTGGTTGAATTTATCAACTTTATCCTTTGTATGTTTTCCTCTTTGAGGCTTATGTAAGAAAGCTTTCTCACCCTTTAAGATTATAAAGGTATCTGATATACTTGTAATACTGTTATACCTTTTAAAATAACTTTTTTGTCCCCCTGGAATATGTTTCAACAAATTATTCCAATAGCATTTATTGAAAAAAATCATCTTTTTTCTATTTATTTGAAATGGTACCTCTATCACGTAGTCATTGCCACTTCCACATGTCCAGTTTTGTTGTGTTTATTCATTCTTCCTAAGTCAATTTTTGCTGTGACTCTTCTCTTTTCTAATTGATTTTTTTCCTGGTATATAGGAAATCTACTTTTTAAAAAGTATTTTATCTGGTTTGCTTACTGAATTCTCTTAATAGCTGTAAATATGAATCAGTTCACTCTTTTGTAGTTTTTAGAGAACCATGTTATGTATATACAGTGAGTGTTTTGTTCTTTCTTTTCTGACACAGCTTAAATGTTTTTCATCTTACTCCCTTTCCTCGCCCCTTGAGCCACAGCCAGACAGAAAATAGTCTCAGGGCTGATGCACACAGCGGTGCAAGGTGTAGGCTGCACAATTCTGGGGAATATTATTCACAAAAGCTTAGACATCCTGGGCATTCTTTTCACCTTCCTAATTTTAATCCATTTTCATTTCATACTGTGAACTTATATTTCCTGGAAGCTTTTCTGTAGGGTTCTTTGAGGTTGAGGTTGAAACTGGTTTTCTCCAGAGGATTTATATATGCTTTTGCCGGGAGCCTGGGGAGAGTACCAACTGGAACCACTATGAACTCGGGGTTTACCAGACACACAAGTGATATAAATTTTAACTCAAGCCTGTCTAATAATTGGCTTCTTGTTAGGAACTTCCAAAGGAACATTTTCTTCCTGCTTCATTCACAGCCGAACCTGGGAAGACCATGAACGACTGTCTCCTTCCATGAACATTGTCCTTAGGGTGTCCTGATTTGTGCCACGTCTATGATATGACCTCTTGCCCTTGCTGTTAGGCTCCAGACTTTGTCCTGTGTCCTCCCAGGGTACCAGGTGCTACAAAGAGACAACTCCAAGACAATCTGTGCCTTCCCTTTCTAACTTCTCTGACTCCATGTATCTGGTACCTTTTGGCCTCTAGAGAACTCCCTTACTTTCCTACCAGTTCATTTCCACATTTTAAACTTTTAAAATTATTTTTTTTCATTATCTGGTATTCTTAGGTATAAATTTTCTGCAGGATTTTCTCTAAATGCTTTCCCATCTGAGTACCAACAATAAAACAACTCTACCTTTTACTTCTAATGAGAATTATTCTAGTAAGAATGATTTATTTTCTAATAAGATACACTGTAAAAGTTTTCGGTATCTATCTTGTACCAAGTTAAGGAAGTTCTCTTCTTTATGGCTAATGAAGAATTTTTAAATCATGAATGTTTATCAAGTTTTATTAAAAACTTTTCTGTATGTATTAATTTCCTCATCTTATTTTTGAAGGAGAGAAAAAGAATGGATTTTTGTTGTTGTTGTTGGTTTTTGAGACAGGGTCTCACAGTAGTTGAGTCCTTTTACTTCTAATGAGAATTATTCTAGTAAGAATGATTTATTTTCTAATAAGATACACTGTAAAAGTTTTCGGTATCTATCTTGTACCAAGTTAAGGAAGTTCTCTTCTTTATGGCTAATGAAGAATTTTTAAATCATGAATGTTTATCAAGTTTTATTAAAAACTTTTCTGTATGTATTAATTTCCTCATCTTATTTTTGAAGGAGAGAAAAAGAATGGATTTTTGTTGTTGTTGTTGGTTTTTGAGACAGGGTCTCACTAAGTAGTTGAGACTGACCTGGAACTCACTTTGTAGCCCAGGCTGGTCTTGAACTCATAGTGATCCTCCTGCCTCAGCCTCCCGAGTGCTGGGATTACAGGCATGCACCACCACGCCTGGCAAGGGCGATTTTTCCTCAGCCTTTGTGAGTTCATAGTTGGGATGCTTTGACAAAAGGCAGGTTAACAGGAGGAAAACAAGCAAGTCTGTTAACACAGTAGCACACACCTCACTGTAGGAAAGCAAATCTCTCTGGAAAGTAACTCTCAAGGCAGTGGCTCAGTGACTATTTTAAGGGAGAACTATAAAATCTTAGAGCAGCAACAAGACAAAGGTACAAACAATTTGACACTTGCAAAGGTGGGAAAATGGGGAGGCGAGAGTCTATTCCCAGATTTGTCCCACCCTATTGGTGTCTCTGAACTGATACAAAGTGGTCACCAGCAAAGGAGGATTTTCACTCTTGCCTTAGGTGGGAAGGGGGAGGAGAGATACAAAACTCCTTATCTGATTAATTTTGTGTCCTGTTTTTAGACAAAGGAAGAGCAGAGAATCTCCAAGGTGTAAATGTCTTCAGCTCGGCAATTCTTAATATTTTAGGGAGAACTTTTTGTTTTCTTCAGATCCTTTTCTGTATTAGTACATGGTTACAGCATATAATGAGTACATTACTCACAGAGTTGGTCCATGTACATAACACATCTTAATTCTCTTTTGGGAGGGGGATGGAACTCTGTTCCCTGTGCTTGCAAGGCAGGCAATGAAACCACTGAGCTAAATCCCCAGCCCAACACATCTTAATTCTTTTCCTCATCTCTTTCCTTTGCCCTCTTTTCCCCTCCTGCCATCTCTTGGTCCCCTTCCCCTTTGAAAAAGATCTATCTTCCTACTTCCTATTACCTGTCCTTTATTTCTCTCTTTATTTATGGTCTCCTTTATTTTCACAGCAAATATCCCATCTTAGATAGCGGCTTCCAGTGTCATGGAAGCAGGAACATCTCAGCAGTCACTAGGACCCTGGAAAGACTGATACAGGACTTTCCCACTAAAAGGAACACTGACCAATGAGGGGGATGGGAAGAAAACAAAGTCAGATTGTGTGTGTGTGTGTGTGTGTGTGTGTGTGTGTGCGTGTGCATGTTCACACTCAGCCACATGCCCAGCCCCTTTTTCATTTTTTATCTGAGACAGGGTCTGGCTAGGTTGTTAAATTGCCCAGGCTGGACTTGAATTTGCAGCCCTCATGCCTCAGCCTCCCAGTATGCTGAAATTACAGGTTCGTACCACCAAACTTGCCTGAATTCAGACTTGGTGTGGTTGCTGTGCTCTGTACACTGTGTTGTCTGAATGTTGTTCTCACACCCTGCTGCCGGTGCAGGACATGTGGGATGTGTGAGGGGCCCCTTCACACTTTTGGTGGTGTGAAACGAGACTGGGAGGAGCATCCTGTTGCTGCCACCTGCTCACCCACCTACCTGTCAGCCCCCATCAGTGTGTATGAGACAGGGAAATAAGCTGAGTTTCCAGTTGAAACTGGAGAGAAAGCAACACATTCATATTCCTCATAATTCTCCTGGCCGTATGAATTCCAAACAAGGAATCAAAGTATAAAACCTGAAAGCAATAACAGCACTCTACCCACAACTGGTAAGAAAAAGGCAGGTAAACCAGAGGTCACTGTGCCCTGTTAAATATTGCAGAGGGGTGCAGAGTGTACTTTGGAGCTGCCACCAGCTGCCACCCACCCAGGTCCAGGCAGGGTAACAAACCCTCTGACCCCTGCGCTCTGATGACGGAGTCTCAGGGAGCCCAAAGGCCAGCTTCTGTTTATAGCTTTCTGAAGGTAGCAGCCAACCTCTTACCTGAATTCAGTGAAACTTGACTCCCCCCATCTGCCTTTCCTCAGAGACTTGGGCCAGGCCGCGGCCACCAAAGAAGAGAGTTTTGTTCACAGTGCTGAACCATTCTGAAAGAACATTAAATCTGCGATCTCATTTTACCCCATAAATTTTGTGATCGAAATTTAACTTACACAGCATATCTTATTTACACCGAGGGAAGAAGCACAAATGAGGAAAAAGCAGTCTGTCATTTATCGCTTCTCTCAGAAGCTCATCATCTCAGAGCTCCCATTTCCCTCATTTGTCGAAGAGGCAAGAAACAGAAAGCTCCCTGCTGCCCTGGTGGTCCTGCCTTGCCTGCCTCGCAAGCACCATCATGCCAGGTCATGGTTTTGAAATCCGGTGTAAATGTGAGTTAACAGATGTATCCATCTTTTTCCTCTACTAGGCAAAGCCAACATGTTGTTGGCAGTATATGTGTACAGCGAGCGCGCGTGCGCGAGCACACACACACACACACACACACACACACACACACTCCTGACGCCTCTGCCATTTCTTTCCCTGAGATCAGGGTTATCTTGCCATCCTTCCCTTCACGTAGAGGATGCTGCTTCAGCTCCAAGCTGCCCACGCTCTGCTTCCTGCGATCTCAGTGACCTGGGTGCAGAGCTTTCAGATGTGACTCATGAGGACGAAAGGGAACTGCGCATGCGCCCCACGCCTCTTGGGCGGAGGCTGTCTCGCCACAAAACCCAGCTCATCACGCAAGACTTCTCCACGTCAGTCTGATGACTTCCTCTGCGCTGTAGGGACGGAACACCACCATCTTGTCTGTCACACTGTTCTCGGGCATAGCCAATTTCCTGTCTGATTAGCTGGATTTTTCAGACCCTTGCTACTGTGAATGTGAACTGTGGGAAAACACCCTCACCATCCCCGGCCCGGTCCAAAATGCAGAATCCGGGCCAGTGATTTTTTTTTTTTTTCTTATTGAGTTTTTTGGTGCATTTTAGGTATACAGAACAGTTACATTCATCATTGGGATCCTGTACCTTTACATGACAGGTCTTGGTTCTCATTTTTTCCCCTTGTTCGTGCCCTCCTTTCACCCCCTCCTCCCTTTCCTATTTGCAAAGACTTTGTTTCCGTTGTTTCATTTCCAGGCCCAGAAATGTAGCTCAATGGTGCCACCGCCTGCCTGGCAAGCACAAGGTCCTGAGTTCAATCCTTGGTACCAAAAAAAAAAAAAGCGGGATCCCAAGCCCCCAGCCTACTGATTCGGAATTTTCATTTTAAGAAGCTTGCCATAGCTAGGTGTGCCTGGAATCCCAGTACACTAGGAGGCTGAGGTAGGAGGGTTATGAGTTCAAGCCCAGCCTGGGCAACTTAGGGATTTAGTGATACCCTGTCTCAAAACAAAAGATAATAAAGGACTTGGGATGTAGCTCAGTGCAAAATTCTTGGGTTCAATCTCCAGTACTGTACTGGTGCAGGGGAAGGAGGGACCTCACCTGCAAAATCACTCTCTGAGATTATGATCACAGATTCTTGGTGACTCACGGGAGTTGTGAGTCATACATGGGCCAGAAGGAGGACAAAACTCTTCACTGCCCAAACCCTGGTCTCCTAGGGATTCAACTCTTACTTCAAGACTCAGGCCATTCATGATCCGTGTGGCTGAACTGACCTATCTGTATATTCCTTACTGCAGGTGTTTTTAACCCATTGCTATTTCTGAAGCTTCTGCTCCTCTCTCCTCTTCCTGGTCCTGGGCTTCCCTGAGTCGCCTCCTCTCTGAGAGCCCGCAGCCACTGTGCACATGGCAGGACTGAGATATTAGACACACAAACAAGCTTAGTATTCTGCCTGGCCTTTAAACATTCTTTAGACATTTAACCACATTCACTTAGGCATGTTCTCCTTCATTTAAATAATAACAAAATTGTATCACCCTGAGGGTCTTTAAATGCAGAGTTTTTTTTTCAACTTGTCGAACTGAAACTCTACTCATTCAACAAAAACTCCCCTTCCCCTTCCCTTGCCAACTTTTGCTCTAATGTGTCTGTGAGTTGGACTACATTTCTATCAGTAAAATCATGTATTATTTGTCTTTTTGAAATTGGCTTCTTTCATTTAGCTTATTTCATATGCTGTCACTTATAGAATTTACTTCCTTTCAAGGCTAAACCATATTGCATTCCATTCATCCTATTTTCTTTACCCATTCAGTGGCAGGAAGACACTTGCATTGCTCCACCCTTCCTCAGCCATTGTGAATAACGCTGCTGTGGCTGTACAAATTTCTCTCCAAGGCCCCGACTTGATTTTTTTGGATATATATATAGATATATATATCTATATATATATTACCTTGAAGTGGTATTGGATCATATAATAGTTTCATTTTCAGTTTTTTGAGGAACTGCCGTACCATTTTCTATAGTGGCAACAGCATTTTATACTCTCACCAGCAGAGCACAAGTACACTTTTCCTACACCATTGCTGACACCTATTATTATTCACTAGTTTTGTGATAGGTGCCATCCTGATGCAGTGAGATGATATCCTTGTGGTGCTCTTGCTTTGTATTTTTCTAATAATTAGGGATGTTGGACATATTTTGAGGTGCTTATTGGCAGGTGGTGTCCCTTTAATTAAAAAATATGTATGGTGTTCCTGTCATCAAAATAAGTGGTCTCTTCTATGCAATTCTCCAGATCCCACAACCTCTCTGGAGACATGATCAAACATTTAGAGATAAAAATAATCCACTTGTCCCCTGCAAACAGCCCTGCACCACACAGCAGACGAAATCATGTCTTCTGGTTTCAGCAAGCGGTCCTCATTCCAGATGAACACATAGAGAATGTTAGCCGGGGCGGCCCTGCGTGCCCGAGCACACTTCAGGGCCCATTTCACACCAACTTCCGCCTTGCTGTGATGGCTGCTTTGGTAGGAAGGAAACAACTTGTAACTCATCCCGTTTTTGACTACGGGAACCCCGAGTCAGGAGTCGGCCAGCTGGCTTTCATCTGTCCTTGTGTGTGTGTATGCGACATCCAGGCTCACTAGGAGAGGACAGAAATGGGTCAGGGGATGGCTTTTCCCCGTGGGACAGCAATCACAGATCCCTCAGACCCCTTCTTTAGTTCCTCATGCCTGGCCCACCCAGGAGCCCCTGGGAAAGCTGTGAGGGCTGGGCCTGCAGAGCAGCCCCCTCCCGTGAGGGCAGGTTGGACAGTGTTGGGAAGAGTCTTCTCAGAGACAGGTGCTGCGGCCACTCATGGGTAACATTTGTTCTCCCCACAGTTGCCCTACAAATGTTGACAGTTTACCCAATGCGACTGTCCTCTTCTGATGAGGGAGAAGTTACACTTCTGTCTATCAAAAGCTTTCCCTGATCTGTCCTAAAGAGGTTATTGGATGGCCTCTTGTCTAACCCACTTGCTGTCCACCCAACTCCTCCCACTGAAGTCCCTTCATTTCCCTTCAGTTTTGCCAGGAATAAAAGGAGTGGCCTCAGTGCTTCCATTTGGCAAGGTTAGTAACAGTGCTGGAGAGGCAGGACGTGGTCCCCTATGAGCCAAGCAGTCCCAAAATTGCCAAGCTCCCAAAGGTGCTTACTTCCGAAGGCTCTGAGGAGGATCATTTCCTAATTTCCAGATTCTGGGTGCCACTGCCTTCCTCAGCTCACAGCCTCTTCAAAGCCATCTGCATATCACCTGGCTCCTTTCCGTGTCACATCTCTTTCTCTCACCAACCCCAGGAGAGTTTCTCTAACTTTAAAACCCGTGGGACTAAGTTGAGCCTGTGTGGATAACTCAGCACACGTCTCTCTCCTGGTCTGTGCCCTCATCTCATTGGTCAAGACCCTTTTCCCGTATGAGGAAACATCACAGGTTCTAGGGGTCAGGATGCAGGCATCCTTGGGGGGCAGTGTTCTGCCTACTATAAGGACACAATAATTGCCACATGATTAATTTATTATTGTGTTATGCTACTTCCTTATGATTTTGTGATGATTAAACTTGTCCTCTTTAATATTTGTGAGGCAAACGTGATAACGTGATAATATTTGGAATTTTTCATTATTTCATTTTTTTCATTCTTTTTCACACAGTCTCTCTAATTGTGTGTTTATATCTAATGCTGCGTTTATAGTTTTGTGTTGTTTTTTTTAAGGCGGACTCCCCAAATTGTGTAACTTTAGACCCCACCTCAGCTGCTCAGGTGCGCCTCTCCCGGCTGATTGACTGAGCACCCAGTGAGATTTGCAAACATCACTGGCTGGGGGTGGGCAGGGGCTGGGGTGAGTCAGGCACACGCAGAGGTGGGGACTGTGTGAGTCTCGGAGAGTGGCCCACCTTCTGCCTGTGACTCTGGCGAGTCCCTGAGCCAGGCAAAGTGCAGTGTGGACAGGTGACGAGACTCAGGTCGGCTGCCTTGGCAGGGGACAGCACAGCAGCTGTTTCGCCCTCATTTATGACAACACTGGCGACTCAGCCTTTCTTTGATTGTTACCTGGCCTTGGCATCAACAGCTGCCTCTCTTCCTGCACTACCCGAAGGAATGTTCACTTGGTTTCCGTTGGGCCCTATTTTTCTGCCCTCTTCTCTCTTATCGCTGCCTCCCACTCGCATTGCCTGTGCCTTTGGAGGGGTAAGGCTGGCCCTTTACTTTAGTTTGAATTTTCATTCTACTCCTTCATTCTTTCTAATCTACAAGCCCCTGTCTTCACTCCCTCAGTTTTCTGTTTTCCTGCTTCTCAAAACCACACTGCACTACTCTCTGGCCAAGGTTCCTTCTCAGTCATCTTCTCTTTTATAGGATTTAGTTTTTCCTGCTCCAGGGGAATTTTTCTCTTCACCATCTCTGCTAAACTTACCAACCTAATGGGCAACATCTTGCAACTTCTACAGAAGGAGCGTTCCATTCATTCTGGCATTAAAGACGGTCACTCCCCAGGTGGCCCGCTGACAGCGATCATCTGCAGCAGCGCTCCCTTTGCTCTCCCACACTATTTGACTCCAAAGGTCACTAGTTGGTCACTGCTTCTGCCCTCTCACTTTCCCCCAAGGAGCAAAGTCTCTTCCGGGCACCTTCCCTTTGGCCTCTCCTCTACTGTTCCTTCTGTAGGAGTGAGCCCACGCTGTGATCTTCTTCCTGTTGTAGTCGCCGTCTGTCCTGCATCCCCGTGTCGTCTCGGACATCTGCGCATTCCCACTGAGGGCGCGTCTCGTGCAGCTTAGTCCCCTGTGGACCAGGAATCTCCAGGCCCTGGAGGGACCGAAGCAGGGGCCTCAGCCTGACAAAGAGCCTGAAATTGTGCAGGACTTCTCTCTCCTCGCCAAGGCAGTGCCCTGCAGGAGCCCCTGTGCGGAGCCTCCTTGTGATCCATCCTCCCTCTTCCTTGGTCACAGCCCACTCAGGGGATTCCATCCGATTCTAGACCTCTGATCTGTCTCTGCACTCTTTCTTTGATCCTTTTTTCAGCCTCGCATTATCGTGAGCCTTTGGCTACCCTTCCTACCTCCCCATTCCTACAGCGTTCCTCTGCTTGCCTCTTACTCCCCGAGCCTAGCTCCTTCTGCAGAAGAAAATGAATTCACATTTTCTTCAGCGTTCCCTCCACTGTCATCTCCGGAAGTACCGTTCTCCTTCCTTCCTTCTCTGAAGAGTGCGCTCTCCCCTCCTGAGGTAGAGCCCTCTGGCCAGGTTTCTTGCCAGAGTGTGCCTTCAGAGTTTCTCATCAACCGCTTCTTTCTTTACGTATCCTGTCGGATCTGTGTGTGGCAACATCCCCTGTAACAGAGAACTCTTCTCGCCCTCTTCGGGCCAAGAGCCACGTCACAAACTTCCAGAAGCGTCCATCTTACTGCGTGGATACGGCATTGGAGAAGTTAGTAGAAAAAGTTAATTCCACATCAGGCTCAGGGGCTAGGGCTTCCCTTTTGACAATGAATGCAAGAAAATATCCCCTTCATCTCCAGCCCCAGTGAGCAGACTTCCAGCAGAATTCCTGGATCATATGATAAATTTGTGCTTAACATTTTAAGTGACTGGAAAGTCGTCTCCCTAAGTGGTGGCGCCATCTTATATCCCTGTCAGCAGTGTATGAGTTCAAGGTCTCCACAGCATTGCCAGGACTTGTAATCTGTCTTATTATTGTAGTCATTCATATGCGTTGTGGTTTTGATCTCTGTCCTGCTAATAATTTATATTCTCGAGGATATTTTCATGCTTTAATGTTCTTCACAACTTCTTTGGTGGAATACCTATTTAAATCTTTAGTCCATTGTTAAGCTGGTCGATTTGTATTTTTATTATTGAGTTTTATATATTCTGGATCCAAGTAGCCCCTTATTTGATATGCGATTTTATAAATCTTTTCTCTGAGTCTGTGATCTGTCTTCTCACTTTTTAACAGTGTAGAAAGTGCACATTTTAAATTTCAGTGAAGTTTAGTCATTTTTCTCATATTGCTCATGGTTTGGTCATATTTAAGATAGCTGAAATGATACATTATTACTACTTATTTGTATTTTGTTGTACAGTTGAACATTTTCTCGTATGTAAAACTTTGCATTTAATTTTATAATGAAGTGTCTCATTATCTTCTTGACTGTCATGTTTGCTGCAAAATATTCCACCAGTGTGTCTCTTATTTCCATTTTTGATGGACAATTTAAAATTTTTATATGTAATAGTTGGATGCCTTTCTATCATCCCAGGTACTCAAGAGACTGAGGCAAAAAGAATGTACATTCAACACCAGGCTAGGTAACTTAGTGAGACCCTGTCTCAAAATAAAAGACTAAGGGCTGGGGATGTAACTCAGGGGCACCGTGCCTGTCTCACAAGCACAAGATTCTGAGTTTGATCTCTGGTCTCCCCCTCTACAGAGACTAAAAAGGGGTGGGGTTGTAGCTCAGTGGTAGAGCACCCCTGGGTTCCAACCCCAGTAAACTCCACTCCTCCAAAGTATGTCTCCATTCAGAAGCACACACACACACATTCCCCCTTTGGTGTTTATGTTTTTGGTTTTTTGTGTGAAAACAAAAACATAAGCAAAAAAGAAAAATGTGTGAAGTTAGAATTTTGATTGGATTTTTTCACACAGAAAAATCACACACACACACAAACCAAAAACATGTGTGAAGTTAGAATTTAGAATGAACATTTTTCTCCCAATTAAAGATGAATTGTTCCAGTACCAGTTACTGAATACTTATTTTCACTGATTTGTGATGACTAATTCACTGCTTATTGAACTTACATATATTCCTTTTTTATGGAGAATTAAAACTTTTATTGCAATTTTTTTCCAGTAAGAACTACTTTAGATATGGCAGATTCACAGTAAATTTTATAAACTGGCAGGATGATTCCCCTCCATTTCCATCATTACTCTTTTTAAACAAATTGTTTTAGGTGTTCATGCCTATTTCCCTTCTCATTGAAGATCTGTTTTTTAAAAAAGAACAAATGAATACATTCTTAAAGAATTACATCAAATCTAAAAATTAATTTGGGGGAAACTGGACATTCTTAAAGTAACAAATTTTAAGAGTCTCTTTCCATTTCTATCAGAGTTTTGTTCTTTCTCCTTTCGGGCATTTCTTGTTACTATTACAATGCATTTGTTTTTGCTCCTTTCTTGTGGTCCTATTAGGCTCATATTATAGTATTATTATTATTTATGGGTAGTATAAGTGGAATTTACTTAATTTTATGTATTTACCTTGTATATTATTATGTATTTTCAGGATTTTCAGCTAGTTTTCTCAGAGTTTCTAGGCACTGTCGATTTTACCTGCTTTGTAAGAGATAATGTATTTTTTTCTGTATTTTATTGCACCAAACGATTCCCTGACTGATCATTAACACTAGTATAACTGACTGTTATAGTTTAGGTCCAGATGTCCTCACTGCTACTGCTCATGTGCTCATAGGTGGGGCTTTCAGGAGGTGATTGGATCATGTGGGTGTGATACACATCAGTGTGGATTGGTCCACTGATGAGTTCACAGCTAAATGTGTCCTTGGAGGGGGAAGCCTGGTGGGAGGAGGTGGGTCACTGGGTGTGTGGCCTAGAAGGGTACATCTCCCTCCCTGCTCCCTTCACCCCGTCTCCACTTCCTGCTGCCATGCCATGAACTGTTTCTCCTCTGCCAGGCTGCCCTGATTTGGAGCCAGCCAACTATGGACAGAAGCGTCTACAAACTGTGAGCTGAAATAAGTCTTTTCTCCTTTAAGTTGTGGGTCTCAGGTATTGTATCTCAGTGATGAGAAAGTAGCTAAGACAGATTTTGATACCAGAAAAGTGGGGTCATTGCTGTCACAAACCACGTGGTTCAGAAATCTTTCAAAGCAGTTGGCAGGAGGAGTTTGAAAAGATTCAGGACACTGGCTAGAGAAGCAGCCCTAGAATGCTATAAGCTGAGCTTGACGGGAGATTCCAGTCAGAGCTCAAAATACCAGAATGCTGATAGAAATACAGGCTGTGTAGACCAGGCTCAGGAAGTTTCAGTTGGGAACAAGAACTTCATGGGATGTTGGACTCCAGGCCATGTGTGTTATGCTTTGGCAGAAAATTTGTCCATATTTTGTTCCTGTCCTGAGATTTTTTTTTGAGAGACTGAGATTAAGGGCAGTGAGCAGAGGAAGTTTCAAGGTGGCCCAACATTCAGGCTGTGGCTTGGGTACTGATGAGGGCTTTTAGCCAGCTCAGTGTTGAGAATCAAAAGCAAATGGCCCAACAAAATGATTCTTAAAAAGTTTCAAGTTTGGCCAGAAAGGAACCCCCAGGAAAGCTAGGGCCTGTAAAAGAGCAGAGGAGAGCTTGGTTGCTGAAAATACTACCATTAAAAAGAAACCAAGTACTTTGGAACTGGACAATGCAAAAGGTACCTTGAGGGGATGGGAGGAACCCTGAAGGACCTTACCCTTCACAGACTCAAAGGTGGAAAATTGAAAGACTTTGCTTTGAGAAGAGAACTCCAGGGCACCACACTCCAGAATGGTGGCAACCTGGGAAGTGGGAATCGATTCCTGTGATTCAGTTCACCACGCTCAGCCAGCCAGGCACTCAGAGGCCTCTGCCACCATTAGCAAGATACAAAAGGGCTCAGCTATCACTCCTGCCAGTGGCAGATTTGGGTGTGGTGCTGGTTTTACACGCATGAAGAATGCAAGAATTTTAGAATCAGGAAGGGTTCCACCCAGATTTCAGAAGTAGCAGGGTGCCCCTGAGAGGGCAGTGTGTGAACCCGTGAGTGCAAAGTGGAAAGAGCAATGGAGACTCCTAAAGGTTTGAGAAGCCAGGAACATGGGTGATCTGATGAAAGCCACAGGAGTGAGCAAATTGGGCTCAAAAGAAAAGCCACAAGAGCTGCAACCACTAGTCGTGCTGTAGGGATTGAGCCATCAAATCCCTGTGGAGTTCCTGACTTGCCACAGATTACCCCAGCTGCTGGACATGGAACTATAGAGATTAATGTTTTCCTGCTGGGTCTTGATCTTTTTCTGTTCCTATCCCTTTTTATCCTCCAACTTCCTTCTTTTGGAATGATAATGCTTGCCGTGTCTCTTTAAATGTAGGCAGTGTTTAAATTTCTTTTGATTTTTACAGGCGCTTACCACTGAAAGTTTGCCTTAAATCCCAGAGACTTGGGACTTAAATTTTTCAGCAGTGCTGAAACCATTAAGACTTTTGCAGCTCTCATGGATAGACTAAATGCCCTTTGCATAAAGAGATACATATGAGTCTTTGGGGGTAGGAGTAGAATGTTAGGGTTTATATCAAGATATCTCCACTGCCGTGCCTCATGTGCTCATAGGTGGGGCTTTTGGTGGTGGGTTGGATCATGTGGCTGTGATTCATCAGTGTGAATTAGTCCATTGATGAATTTATAACTAATATGATTTTGGAGGTAGGACTTGATGGGAGGAGAGGGTTGCTGGGAGCATAGCCTAGAAGTATGTATCTCCCTCCCTTCTCCCTTGACTCTTGTCTCTGCTTCCTGACTGCCATGCCATATGCAGCTCTCCCCTGCCATGCCCCTCTGCCATGTTACCCCTGCCTTGGAACCAATTGGCTATGAATTGAAACCTCCACAAAAGTGATCCAAACTGGGCATGGTAATGTACACCTGTAATCCCGTCATTCTGGAGGCTGAGGTGGGAGGATCGCTACAAGTTTGAGACCAACCTGGGCTACATAGTGAGTTCAAGGGCTGCCTGAACTATATATGGAGACCTCCTCTCAAAAAAATAAAAAACAGGAAAAAAAAAAGACCTAAAATAAATCTTTCTTCCTTTATGTTGTGATTGTCAGGTATTGTGTCTAAGGGATGAGAAAGTAAGTAATACACTGACATTTTATTTTCCTCCTGAAGATATATCGTGTTTTTCTTAACAGATTATTGCTATCACATTTGAAACAATTATTCCACTCGTGCCTTTTACAAATTTTGTGGCTGCTATTGTAGATTCCTGTCTTTGAAGTTCCCTCCGAGAACTTAATAAACATTAAGAATGTTTATCAGCTGGGTTTTGGCTCAGTGGTGGAGCCCTTGCTTGGCAAGTGCAAGGTCCTAGGTTTGATCCTAGCACCTCAGAAGAAAAATTCCATTGCTCTTATTCTACTCAAGCTAAATTTGATAACTCTTTAAATGTGGCTAAGAGGTTTGAAATTTACAAACACACTTGGTGTAGTTAGGGTTCTCTAGAGGAACAGACTCAATAGAAAATCTATGTATAATTATGCAAGGGGATTTTTTAGGTAGGCTTCAAGATTAGAGAAAGGACAGTCTACGATGGGTGCGAGTGCACTGGAGAGCTGGTTGATCCAGTATCTGCTCAGCCCAAGAAGATGGAAGCCGTAGAACAAGAGCATCAAGGACGCAACACCAGTCTAACATTGAAGGCTGTAGTGTCCACACCGAGGTCTGCCTTGGAAGGATAAAGAAACTGGAGCCTGCTGTCTGAAGGTGATAGTGAAGACTGGAGCCCTTCCAAAACCGGGACACTCCCCTTGTTCTTTTTCTTTTTCTTTTTGTCCATGCTACAAGCTGATTGGTTGGTCTCACCCACATCCGGGGTGGGTCTTCTTCCCTTAATTTGCGGGCCTACATGTCAGTCATCTACAGACACACCCGGAACCTTGCTCTACTAATTCTCTAGGCATTTCTTAACCCACTCAAATTGCTCTAGCATGATTCGCTGTCCCACCTTGTCAGGCCCCTGTTGCCTGCACACAGCACCCTCTTCTGGCTAGATTTCAGAGATTACTAAGCAGGTGCTACCCCCAGATGAAAACACAGTTGTAGCCCGTTAAAAGTACACAACTAGTTGGTCTTATGAAAGCACCGTGTTTCCAGAAATTTCATGGCTTTTTCAAACAGATCACTGGGGACCCTACTGAATGTGTAGCCCACCACAATGCTCTCCAAAGGTCACCTCTAACTAATCCAAAATTGGTATTTTTAGAAGCTTAGTAAAAGGTCCGATTGATGAGAAAAAGGGGGGGGGGAGAAAAGAATAGAAAAAACAAAATGTCTTCAATAAACCCTGATTATAACATAAATGCCATGAAACATCGAATCCGCAAAACACAGGGGCTCAGGAAAACTTCCGGTCATTTAGACTTACGGTCTTCTCCGTATATCAGCTCTCTTGGAAAGCAGAAGGTATAGAATTCCAGACAAAGCTTTCCCCAAACTGGGCAAAACCCAGAGAGTGCCCATCACAACCTTGAACATTTCTGACTGTGAAAGAGAAAACCCACAGCCCTTCAGTGATCAGGATGCCCCGGGGTGTGGCCCGAGCGGCAGTTTCTCGGTCCCTTCTTTTGTATCCAGAACTGAGATAGCAAGGAAAGACCAAGGATCTTAGGGAATCACTTCCTGCCTGGAAACAGAGCGCTCCATCAGATTCACACAGTGCAGAGAAGCTGCGTCCCGAAGGAGTTCTGCCTATTGAGAAACGAGTCTCTGAGGGATGCAGATTAAAGTTGATTTAAGAACACATCCCAGTTCGGGCTGTGCCTCCTCAATTCAAAGTAGTGCTAATCTGTCACCCCAAAGAGCAGTGGGGATGTTTGTGCTCAGCGCAGCCTAAGAGTGCCAAGCCCATCATAGAGAAACCCAAATTCGTTGGTTTGTGTATTGGCTTATGGATGACCCTTTTTGAGAACAGAATTCTTTCCTTGGTATTGTGTATTCAGTGTTGTTATTCGGAATTGGTATTCTTCATACCGGATTTTACAATTATTTTTGCCAAGCCCTTACTGAAGAAGTGTTTTCCTTCCAGTGAATATAAAAGAGCATCATTTCAACCCTCTTCTGGCTCGACTTCAGTGATTACAAAGCAGGTTGAGGAGGAAGCGCTACCTCCAGAAGCAAACACAGCTGTAGTTGATTAAAAGTACACTGTGTCCTAATGAAATTCACACGAAAATGAGGTGGCCGGTGTGCAGCAAGAGCCTCTCACTGCCCTTTTCCTGCCCGTGGGGCACCATTCCATAAGGACAATAAAGCTATGTGAAAGCCACAGGAGCAGGACGTGCTGGCACATCCCCAGCTCTACTACAGATCTATTTCTAGCAAAATCCGGCTTCTGTTCCCGTAATCGCTTGTCATATAACAAATCTCCCCTAAACAACTGCCATTTTATGCCCGACGTGATTTCAGTGTTGATAGGCCTCACTGGGGAGCTCTCTGCTCCACTTGACCCTGGCTGAGGCTTGAGTCATCTGGAGGCTGGATTTGGCCAGGAAGTCCACAAGGCCTCCCTCCCGCTGTTCCCCCGTGTCCCTGGAGTGAGCTTGGCAGAGACAGCCAGGAGGTGGGCAGCTGGGGCTCTTCCATCTGTGGGACTGCAGGCCGCTCCACCTTCTCCTGGCCTTTCTGCAGTCTCACTGGGTGGTCACTGAGGGCAGCTCGACTTTTCTGAGTTCTCCAAGAGGCAAAAACAGAAACTATCAGGCTTTCTGTGACTCAGGCCCAGAACTGGAACTGTGTTGCTTCTTGATATTCTATCCGTCAAAGCAAGCGGCAGACCATCCTCATTTCTCCATGGGCAGGGACTGTACAGGGGTAGATGTTGCTCCTGGGCGTGGGGGTGCTGTCTTCGGAGAAGAGCTGTCATGTGTGTCATTCGTCAGAATGTGAGAGAATTGGCCTATACAATGCACCAGCGTCTGCCTATTTAATAATTAGTGTAGGCAAAGCAAACAAACGGTATAAAAATACTATACAGCAAGATCCCAGCGTTAGTTCTGATACTTTTTCATTAAGGAATCCGGGGAAAAGGGTTAATTAGACGTGGTTTAATAAATGTCTTTCCTCTAGTCCTTTACTGACATTTCCTTTGTTTTGTCAGTTTATATCAACTGTTGAATTTCTCCTATGATTAGTGTCGCCATATTATAATGATCATTTCCCTTCTGAGGAAGCTCCATGTCATCATCTCCCCTCATCTAAAGTTCATCATTTATCTGCAGAGTCTTTGCCAAATGTCTCCTTCCCACATGTTAACTACCCTTTAGAGCTTCTGAATGATACAACAACCTAAGGAAGAGAGTTCTCCAGCACATACTTTGAAACATTACCCTGCAAATAAAATTTCTCTAACTGCAATGCTTTTTGATTTTGAAACATTGTATCTTGTGAGCACTTAAAAGGTTTTAGAAGGCTCTTGATTATTGCCCACTGAGTGACTTCCAAGTTATATAGAACCTGAAAATGGAACCATACGCAAAATAGTATGTTCTCATGCTTGAAATAGGTACACATTTTTATTATTATAAGGAATAAATCAGTGTTATGTTCGGAAGGCCTATCTCCTCCTAAAATTCATATGTTGGAATCCTTACCCCAAAAGCAGAGGGACCACCCAAAACCACCATCTTTAAGTCAAGAGGGTAGAGCCCTCCTGACAGGGATTAGTGAAATATCAGAGAGCCAAGTCGTTCTACCGTGTGAGGACACAGGGAGAAGAGGCCATCTATGAGCCAGGCCCTCAAAAGACACTGAATCTGCTTTTCCTTGATCTTGAACTTCCCCGCAGAATTATAAGAAACACATTTCTGTGGTGTGTAAGGCTGCTTAGTTTATGGTATTGTGTTACAGCAACCAAAATTGATGAAGACAATGAGTTACTATTGCAAAGGACCTAAGATGCAGAGTTTCAGTAATTGTTGGTTACCATTTTGGTATCTGCCTCAGCCCTTACTTTCTAGCACAAAGTCCTAAAGTCTTATACAGACTGCAAAATTCCAGTCCTAAAACTTTAAGTTACCCTAGGCCACCTAAACCATTTTCCTCAGTGTGAATAGGAACATTCCATAGGCTTATATTTAACTATCAATATGTTTGGTATTTCTATTATCATTAAAAATCTTTTTTATATTTTTAGCTGACACATTATGTGTGCATATTTATAGGGTATGGTACAATAATTAAATATATGGGCACAACATGTTAAGGATCAAAATCAGGGTAATTAGCGTTTGCATCTCAGGCATTCCTCAAGGAGAAACTTCGGACTTTTCTAGTTATTTTGAAATATATCCTAAACTGTTCAGGACTAATTATCCTGCTGTGCTGTAGAACACGAAAACTAATCGTTCCGATCTAACTCTACTCTTGTACTTTTTTTTTTTGGTACCGGGGATTGAACTTGGGTCCCTGCGCTTGCAAGGCAGCCCACCAGACCGCTGAGCTAAATCCCTGGCCCTACTCTTGTACTTTTAATCAAACCTCTCTCTATTGCTCCTCCCCACTCCCCTTTCTAATCGCTGGAGACCACTGATCTACTCCTTTTCTCTATGAAATTGTTTTTTTTTTTTTTCAGCTTTCAAAAATGAGGAAGAATGTGCAGGATTTGACTTTCTGCGCCTGGTTTATTTCACTTAGCATAATGGCCTCCAGTGTCATCTATGTTGCTGAAAATGATAGGATTTTATTCTTTTTATGGCTGAAACATTGTACGTGTCTGTCACGGTCTTGTTATTCATTTGTCAATGAACACCTTGGCTGAATCCATATTGCAGCTATTGTGAATTGCGCTGCAACAGACTTGGGAATGTAGGTATCTTTCTGATATAATGGTTCCATTTTTTTATTTATATATATACCTAACAGGATTGTTAGATCATTGGTAGTTCTCTTTTTGCAATTTTGAGGAACCTCCATAGTATTTTCCCTAGCAGCTTTAGTAATTTATATTCTCACCAAAGTAGATGTACTCCCCTTTCTCCAAATCTAATTCCACATTTATTATTTTGTATCTTTTTGACAGCAGCCATTCTAAATTTGTTTAGCTGGTATCCCATCATATTTTTTTGTTTGTTTTGTTGTTGTTTTTTGTTTTTTGGTACCAGGGATCAAACTTGAGCCCTTGGGCTTGTGAGGCAGGCAGTGGAACCACTAAGTTAAATCCCCAGCCCTCCACCATGGTTTTGATTGCTATTTCCTTGGGGATTAGTGATATTGAGCATTTTTCCATATGTGTGTTGGCCACTTGTATATCTTCCTTTGAAAAATGTCTATTCTTATGACTTGCTCATTTTTAAATCAGATTTTTTTTTGCTGTTGTTTCAATTCCTTATATATTCTGGATATGAATTCTTTGTCAGAGGAGTAGTTTGCAAATATTTTATCCCATTCTGTAAGTTGTCTCTTCATGCTAATCATTTCCTTTACTGTGCAAGAGCTTCCTAGTTTAATACAACCCATTTGCCTATTTTCACTTTTGCTGCTTGTGCTTTTGGGTCTTACCCAAAAAGTCTTTGCCCACATCTGTGTCATGAACACTTGGCTAGTGTTTTCTATTGCATTTCATTTATGTCCTCCCTTCAATTTCTTTTTACCTCTCCAATGGCCTATTTTAGACTTTTTCCTTCCTATTAGTTTCCAAGTTATACATTTTATCTCTAAGAGGTTACATTTTTTTCTTTTTATTGAATTAATTGGTACATTCTGGGTATACAGTATAGTCACATTCATCATTGGGATCCTGTACCTTTACATGACAGGTCTTGGTTCTCATTTTTTCCCCTTGTCCCTGCCCTCCCTTCACCCCCTCCTTCCCTCCCCATTTACAAACACTTTATTTCCCTTTTCTCATTTTCTCATATTTTTTTCTTTTCCCTTATTACCTTTCCCTTACCCTTCCCATTTTCCCTACACCTTTAGCCCTTTTCTTCCTATTTCACATTGTCAATTATATCATTAGGATCTTATGTACTATTATAGTTTTTCACACCAGAGACACTATTTGGTATTTACACATGTGTGACATTTATTTCACTTAGGAGTATATCCTCAAAATGTACCCATTTTCCTATGAATGAATCTAATTTCTCATTCTTTATGGCTGGGTAGCATTCCATTTTATAGAAAAACCACATCTTCTTTATCTAGTCTCCAACTGACGGGCGAATGGGCTGTTTCCAAGTTTTAGCTGTTACAAACTGTGCTGCTATAAACATAGGTGCGCATGTATCACTGTGATATGATTCTTTTAATTCTTTTGGAAAGATTCCCAGCAGAGGGATGGCTGGGTCAAATGGAACCTCTAGTCCCAGCTCTTTGAGGTATCTCCATGTTGATTTCCATAGTGGTTGCACCATTTTAACAAGTATACTTTACTAATCAAAGTCTGAGTCATTTATTGCCTTTTTCCTTCACAGTATAGAGTTAGGAAAACTTTCAGTGTGATCACCCATCTTCTGATTTTTACACAGTTGAATATTTCAGTTGTTTTTCTTTTTCTAAATCTCAAGACCATGTTGCCGTGGTTTGTACAGATGCTGTTTATTTAGATTTTAAAGTTAATTTCTATTATTTTTACACAGTTGAATATTTCAGTTGTTTTTCTTTTTCTAAATCTCAAGACCATGTTGCCGTTGGTTTGTACAGATGCTGTTTATTTAGATTTTAAAGTTAATTTCTACTCATTTATAAAATCTACACGGTCAATTTTATGGCCTTTGTTCTTATATCTTCAACCATTTCCACCTACACACACACATTCTGCATTTGATGATTCAAAGAATGTGGGTGTCTAATTCTGCTTAAAATTGCTTTTTGCTGACTTTTGCTCTGTCTGGTGTTTTGTTAGTCTTTCAATTCATGATGCGTGAGTTTTAGTGCTTATATCTTGGAAATTACACCCAGGTAGAAAGTGAAAAATGAGTTCCTCCAAAGAGTAGAAGCAGCTGCCTCTCCGGGTGCCTGGCAAAATTACTAACCAAGAACACTTTAAATCAAATCTTGCTTGAGGTCTTTGAGAGCACCCTAAATAAGTCTTTTTTTTTCTGCAAGCTTATATTATGTCAGGGTTATGATTTGAAAAATCAAGGGAACTTGTTTAGTTCAAATTTCTAGTCAGCCTGTTCCATTAAAAGGGCCAAGTTCAGAGGCAGATTCATTTTGCATTCACTCTTTTAGGTGAAACTGTCAAGTATCATCTGTCATGATGCTAGAAACAGAAATCTGAGTGTTAAAATTTGCCTGAAGTTTATTTTGGTTTTGGAAAGTCAGCATCATCTGCGGTGTGGTTGCCCTAGACAGACTTTCCAGGAGTGTGGCAAGCAGGTCAGTCCCTCATTCCTGCTTCCTATTTTTGTGCCCATTCCAAGTAGAATTCAAGTTACACTCTCAAGATGGAGTTGCCTGGGGAGGACACCTTGGGTGTGGCTCTACTGATGGCCACATCTATCCTTCAGCTACACCAGGACAGGGGCCACTATCTTCCTGCATTGTGACCCTGGATCTACTCTCACTGCCTCTCCTTCTGCTTGGTTATTCAATTGGATACCTTCTCTCCCTGAGGGGCTCTCCTCCTTAGATCTACCCAGGCATAGAAGTCATCTTGAACAGCAGCCGGCCCCTGAGCTGTTCTCCCACCAGGACTGGGCCCAGTTCATGGCCTTCTAATCTCAGTCTGCTTAAGTGCTGCCTCCATGATGTAAATTAGGTGGAATCCTTTTCTTTTCCTCTTCATTTTTTTTCTTCCTTAAAACCTTTTTCTCTTTCATGTTTTATGTTTGTTTGTTTGTTTGTTTTTGTTTTTGTGTTTTTTGTTGTTTTTTTGAGACAGGGTCTCACTATGTAGTTGAGACTGACCTGGAACTCACTGTGTAGCCCAGGTTGGTCTTGAACTCACAGCGATCCTCCTGCCTCAGCCTCCCAAGTGCTAGGATTACAGGCATGCACCGCCATGCCCGGCTTTCTCTTTCATGCTCTCTTGTTCACATGTTCTACTCCCATACCCTATGGTTCCGTACAAAAAAATCACGGTTACATCTTTCTTGATTATAACACAAATCCCCACTCACATTTTTCTAGTTTGGGGGTCCAGAACTGAACTCAGATGACAGTCGAAGGGACAGATGTTCCTCCCACAGCCTCGGAACATCACTATTCAGCTTTAATCCCCTGTGGTTTTTTTCATTTCTAGTCTGAGTTCCAGAGGCAAACCTGGAGGTGAGACATGAAGAAAATCGAAGTCATGCCAACCTTGTACACTATCAAGAAGCAGACTCTGTCTCTGGGACGCCCACCATCAACGTAGAGGAAAAAGATGGGGGTCCCCACGTCTGCCGTGTGTGTGGGGACAAGGCCAATGGCTATCACTTCAACGTCATGACGTGTGAAGGATGCAAGGGCTTTTTCAGGTAGAGCTGCCCATCAGCCCGCATTCACCTGCCACCACTGACATGCTGGGTCCCATCTAACCGGAAGCTGCTCTCAACCCCATGGGCATGTCTGAGGGCCTCGGTTTGACCTGTCTACCAGAACTAGATTGGGAGGGTGGCTCACCAAGTTCTCCCAATTAGTCTCAAATGCACCTTTTATATCTCAGGGAAATCTTTCATCTTCAAAGCTTCCTTGTGTATGCCCAGGTCCTACCTGGGTCCCTTTCTATTTTTAAGCATCCTCCATCTGTTCTTGAAAAAAAAAAAATCAGCCAGTAAAAAAGTAAAAGATTCGAAAATCCAAGGCAGGACTGGACAACAGGATCACGGTAACCAGATGGAAAAACAGAAAGAAAAAGCTAGCTTGGCAAGGCAAGCCTCAGCAAAAGCTCTGACTGAGAAAGGGAGGGGAGAAAGGAGTGACGGGGCATGTGGTGCCCACCTTAAGGCCGTGCTGGGGACTTCTGCGAATTCCTAGCACAACTGTCTGTTCTGGCCCTTTGCAAAGGGTTCCCTGGTAGCTGCTCATTCGAGTGGAAGTGACCCCTAGATCCAAGGTGCCACCCTACAGTCCCAAAGATGGAGTTCTGGTCAGCGAGTCATAAATGGAGGATTTGTTTGGCTTTTTGCCTGGGGTCCCACAGGAAGAGTTTTAGGCCTAGCTGAGCCCAGGGAGGTGCTGCAGTGGCCGCTGGGCTAAGAGAGTTCAACATCACTAGGGTGAAGAGATCCCAGCTGCTCAGCAGACAGGTCCAAGCCTGAGCTGTTGTCAGGTCACATGGGGTTAACTCTGCCTAGGGTAGGTCTAATGAGTCTGGGCTATCACAGGGGTGACACTGGCAAAACTTAGCTCATGGAAAACTTAGCTCAGACTGGCTTATCGACAAGGACAGTATGCTACAGTTCATAGCAAGAAGTCTGAAGGCTTTCATGTTGGTGAATTCTGTGGCTCATGTCTGCCTTTTCCTTTTCTGCCCTCTTACTGGTGAGCCCTCTTGGACCCCAGGGCCTAAGCAATAACTACAATTTTTAGCCAAGGAACAAAGGTGCTCGTCTCTTTTTCCTCCAAGGGCAAGACAACTGTCCTAGAGGAACCCTTCATACCTCATGGGCTAGAGCTGGGCTGAGCAACACTACATCACTGAGCTGGGCACAGGCCCAGTGGCTGCACAGTGCCACCATCTGAACACCTGTGTTCTCCCAGCACAGAAGAGGACATCTGAGGTGTCCGTCCAAGCAGCGCTGCCTTGGGTGTGGGGATCCTGTGCTCGGTCCTTCCACCCAGTGCCATCCCTGGCCTTCCTAGAGGGAGGCAACTTATCAGTGGGAAGGAGCTTGGGTTCAGCATCATGGACTCACATGGGCTCTCATCAGACCTGGACTCACATTTCATCTCATCCTTTGCCCAGACAACTGGTAGTGATCTATCCGATCAAAGCCTTAGTCTCAGGCATCTATGCCCGGCAGATAAGAGGACAGATTTAATGAGTTTTGAAAAGTAAATTTGCAAAGCTCTGCCAAATACATAGCTTAGAATTTGATACAACGCACACCTCTAATAAATTCCCCTTCCTCCTTTCACCCATTCTTAGGGTCTCTTACCTGAGCATCAGCAGGGGTCTCTTACCCAGGCCAACAGGAGAGGCGAGTGCTGCGAGGTGGCACCTAAGGTGTTCCCTAGGATGCTCACCTGCTCAGAGAGCTCAGGCCTCCAAGCTCAGATCTGTGGGTTGCCATGACCATGGCCCAGTCCAGCTCTCAAGGCAGCTAGCAGCCTCCCTGACTGATGCCGTGTTTCCAAGCCAGCATTCCTCATTTTCCACACTGTTAAGTTCCAGCCAGCTATGGAAGTGAAGGGACTCCAATCTAGGGTTGCACTGGCAGGGGCTTTGGTGGGAAGTTCACGATGCCTGGACTGAGAGGAGCAGGTGGCGCCCGAAGGCACTGCCTCCACTGCCTGCCAACTTCAGGCACCTGTGCAAGTGGATCAGTGCCTGCAGTATCTCCCTCACAGGGCTCTGAACCTCTGCCCTCTGAGGCTATTCCAAAAAACCAACTTTGCATTATGTAGGGAGGTAGAAAAGTTTCCTCACACCTTACTGCTCTCTCCCACTGTCCCTGGTCCCCCAGTCTAGAATAACAGCTGGCCAAGAGTGGCGGGGGGTGCTTTTGCTTCATTTGCTCCCAGGGTCAGACTTCACCTCCTAGCAAGGCTTCAGGGCTTGCCTGGGGCTGAGCCATGAGCATGGTGAGCTGCAGGACTGAGCGAGGAGGCCCCTCTCCAAGGGAGAAGGCTGGAGACTGAGAGCTGGACTCCATTGCGCAGAGAGGCACCTGTGGAAAGGCAAGCTCCTCCCCCATGGGAATGTGTCAGAGAAGTCTCCTTCCCTGCTCCTGTTCTGCCTGCCGAGTCTGTGACCTTAAGCAAGAGGCTCACCTATGCCTCTCCTAGACCTGGCCCCACTCGAGGGCAAAGGCAAGGTGCACAGAGCCTGTGACTAGGATGCCTCATCCACAGCTGAGAGGATGCGCGAGAGAGGCAGTGTGGCCAAGCCCCTGGCCAGAACCAGGCCCCATCAAGTCTCTCCTCTTCTCCCTCCCCTCATAGGCGGGCCATGAAACGAAATGTCCGGCTGAGGTGCCCCTTCCGCAAGGGCACGTGTGAGATCACGCGGAAGACGAGGCGACAGTGCCAGGCCTGCCGCTTGCACAAGTGCTTGGAGAGCGGCATGAAGAAGGAGAGTGAGTGGGGCTGCTGGGCAGTGTCCTGGCCTGGGAGGGGTCCGGAGAGGCAGGGGTCTGCTCCAGGAGGGGTGGGCAGCGCTGGGCCCTTCCTCTCAGCTGCGCCTGCACCGTGGCGACCTGGGGTGTGCGTGTGTGTGTGTGTGTGTGTGTGTGTGCTGGGGGGCACGCGCGTGACGAGCCTGACCTGCTGCTGTCCCGGCAGTGATCATGTCTGACGCAGCGGTGGAGCAGAGACGAGCCTTGATCAAGAGGAAGAAGAAGGAAAGGGTGGAGACCCAGCCTCCCAGCATGCAGGGGCTGACTGAGGAGCAGCAGATGCTGATCAGGGAGCTGATGGAAGCTCAGAAGAAGACCTTTGACACCACCTTCACCCATTTCAAGGACTTCCGGGTAGGGGCCTTCAGAGCTGGCTCCTCAAAACCTGACTCATTTTCTGGGCTTTTTACTATGTGGTCCCCAGGGAAGGGACCCTCAGTATCCCTGGGAACTTGTCAGAAATGCACATTCTTACCTATCTCCTTCATTAGAAACTGGCACAAGACACCTTGTAGTTCTGATACAGGTTTGGGAATCTCTACTCTCTGCATCAGCAGCAGTAACTGTGGAGAGAAAGCTAAGAAGTTCCAGTCTTTCTGATGACTTTTAGGGCTTTACAGGACTTGGTGGGCATGACTTTGGTGGACTGGTGTTCCTTCAACACTGGGGTCTGCTCCTAGTGGGGCTCCCTCCCCAGATGTGCACAGGTATCTCAGGTGACCGGTCCAGCTCAGAGAGCTGGATTATCCCAGAGGCCCTGGCTATGTTCTTTGCCTCTGTAGCTCCCTTGCCCTTCTGTCTTCTGAGCCCAGCAGCAAGGATGCTTGTGACAAGTGGGAGGAGGACGCCTCTGTCTCCATTCCGACTGTGCAGATTGTGTGACCGTTACTTCATAGATCTAGAAAGCACTACTTGATAGGGGATGGGCAGGTAGAAGGAGTAAGTGCTGCCTGTGTGCACACGTGTGCATGGGAGTGAATGCCTGGGGCTGTGCATCTTCTTGGCCACAGATGGCCATCTGGGGTCTGTGTGAAAATGCATGCTGCCTGTCCTCTCTACCCTGTCTTGCATTCCAGCTGCCAGAGGTGTTTAGCAGTGGTCAAGAGATGCCAGAGTCTCTGAGATACCCACTGGAAGAAGATACATGGAACCAGATCAAGGAAGATCTGGGTTCTATGAAGATCTCTCTGCAGCTGCGGGGGGAAGATGGCAGTGTCTGGAACTACAAACCCCCAGAAAACAGCGATGGGAAAGAGATCATTTCCCTGCTGCCCCACCTGGCTGACATGTCAACCTACATGTTCAAAGGCATCATCAATTTTGCCAAAGTCATTTCCTTCTTCAGGTAGGACATGGGGCTAGGCAGATAGATATGGAAAGGAAAAGGAAACAACCAATCATGTTCAAAGGATCTAGGTACGTCCTTGTAAATTTGAGGGACATTAAAAGCCAAATGACCCTCTCTCATTGTGGCTGCCTCTCAGAGCACCAGTGCCGTAGAAATATATGGCTCACTAGCTTTGGGGCTGTGGGCCTGTCACGTAACCCACTGTGTCTCAGGAGCCCCATCTGGAGAGAGGAACTATTCATACCAGTTTTGTGGGGATATCATACGAAATAAGAAAGTATCTGAAGAGCACTCAGCATGTGGTGAACATTCAAATAGTCGTTCCTTCCCTTCTCGGTTTCCCCGTGTGGGCAGGAATAATGAGTTGACAGTTTCAGAGCAAAAGCTGAGTTGGAAGGAAAAAGAAGGAAGTCCACAGAGAGCGAGGAGAGAGAGAGAGAGAGAGAGAGAGAGAGAGATGATAGGAAGGAGAGGAACACATGCTGTACCTCCAGCTATCTGCAGCCAAGAGAAGGCTGAATAGACCATGGGAAGGATGGGTGGCCCTGATAGGTCCAAAGGACCAGGTCTCCCCAGTGCTGGGCATGAGAGCAACAACTATGGCAGGTGGGGTCAATGGGAGACCCCAGACTGCCCGGGGGGGTTGTCTTTGACCTTGGGTTGGTTTCCTTGCCTTGCTGAGCTTCTGCATGTGGGGCTGAATCACACATGCCAGGAGCACAAATTTCACTGGTGAGAAGAGGGCACATTATACCCCAGGAGCTTCCAGGTTTTCCTGTGGCCCTGTTGGTGACATGCAGGACTTACGTAATAGGGTAGGGTAGCAACAAGGGGGGTGGGTTCAAGTTGTGGCAACTTAGGTCAAGGAACAGGAACGGAAGTCTACCTACTGGTGTGGACACGAGTGGCATCTGCTGATCCATAGGTCAGCACCACTCGTTGCTTTTACGGCCACCTGTTTTGAGTACACTGACTCTAGGTGCCACTATCATTTTCTTTCACAAGTAGAAACTAAGGTTCATGAAGAGTAAGGAAAGCTTTCAGCTGGTCAGTAGAAGAGGGCAGATTTGGAAGTAAGGGACCCGAATGCCAAGGCGTCGAGAGTCCAGATGGTAGCAGGAGAGGAGAGGACCATAATGGGAGTCACCTGCTTGGCCGATTGTGACAGGGAAAGAGGGAAGCAACCAGGAAGCAACTGAAGCAGTCCTCAGGGAAGACACCCTTCCTCACCCTGCCCCATCCCTTCCCCAGCATGTGGTAGGCTCATCTGTGTACCCTTCCTCACCCTGCCCCATCCCTTCCCCAGCATGTGGAATAGGCTCATCTGTGGGCCCTTCCCTGGCAGCTATCACCCCCTCCCTACGCTTGCCCCCAGGGACTTGCCCATCGAGGACCAGATCTCTCTCCTGAAGGGAGCCACCTTTGAGATGTGCCTACTGAGGTGTAACACGATGTTCAACACAGACACTGGCATCTGGGAATGTGGTCGGCTGGCCTACTGCTTCAAATACCCTAAAGGTGCCCAAGGGATACTTGGCGGACGGAGGGAAACCCAACAGTTGTGGATGGAAGGGAGCCATGTCAGGATCCATGGGTCCTGGGAGTGCAGAGTAGAAAGACTGGGTGATGGAACAAAAGGCCTTGGTGGGGGAAGGCTGGATCTTGGGTCAGCTTCCTGAGGTCCTGCACTTGTACCTGGTGTCTGCCCACAGATGGCTTCCAGGAGCTTCTCCTGCACCCTGTGATGAAGTTCCACTACATGCTGAAGAAGCTGCAGCTGCGTCAGGAGGAATATGTGCTGATGCAGGCTATCTCCCTCTTCTCCCCAGGTGACGGCCTCCCCAGGCCCACGACACGCCCTTCTACTGGGTCTGCAGAGGTAGCCACTTTCTCCCGTCCTCCCCAGGGAAGGTTCTGGCCAATAACCTTGCTCCCCATTAAGTGCTCAGCCAGGGTAGGGATGCCGGATGGTTTCTCCTCGGATCAGTGGGTGATTTCAAGCCCTAAGGCTCCCTCCCTGCCCTGCCTGAAGGACTCTGGCTCAGAAGCTGGTTGGTCAGAATTTCCCCTCTTGGGCAACGCTGAGCCTCGTCCCTCCTGCCCTGACTTGTACCTTACCCTTTCCCACCCTGCCCCGACCCAGACCGCCCAGGCGTGATGCAACGTGCCGTGGTGGAAGAGCTGCAGGAGCGATTCGCCACCACCCTGAAGGCCTACATCGAGTGTGTCCGGCCCCAGCCTGCCCACCGGTGAGCAGGGTGGGGAGGTGCTGAGTGACGGGTGGGCTGTCCTCCCTGCAGCCCTGCTTTGCCCTCGGTGTGCTCTCCAGGCCTTGCCTGCGCTGGCCTCTCTGGGACTGTTGTAACCGGGACAGCTTCTGATGACCAGGCTGCATTCTGTGAGCTAAACAGAGGCTTCCTGGTCGGTCAGCCCGAGTGCCAGCCAGGCCTCGGAAAACCTGTGGGGCTCAAGGCTGTGACCTGTTAAGAGAACACATATCTGCTGCCAGAGCCTTCCAAACGCATGCCATCTAGGGCAGGGAAGAGCTGGATACTCTCCTGAGTCTCCTACAGGGTCCTTTAGCAATGGCCACAGATAACCACATGATGGTAAGGAGAGCAGAGACACCAGTAGTGATGGAAATTACAAATCTGTAATCGCTACCTTACTGGGAGGTGCCATTCCTGGTGTTGAGTAGTCAGTGTGCCCGATCTCCTTTAGTCTTCACTGAAGGAGATGGGTACCAACACCACTGTGCATGGGAGCCAAGTTTCAGGAGTTTTCTCGGGTTCCCAGGCCAGAGGGGCAGAGTCCGGCAGTGGACCCAGCCAGACCATGTCCAAAGTGCGAGCTCTTGAATACTATCTACAAATTTCTCAGGAAGAAAACAAACTGGGGGTGGGAAATTCCTTCCCTTGTCTGGTTATGACTCAAAACAGCAACTGCTTGGAACTTGACCTAAACAGAGGCTTTTCCTGGCTTCACTGATTCTGAGTCCCTGTGACCCAGTGCATAGTCTGATATCCATGGGCCCGTGGAGAAGGACAAACTAGTGAGCTCTGTGTATCATGGTATGAACTGGATGCTCAAATCCTCCCTTGGCCTGCGCTTTTTAGTTCCTCACCCTCTGATGCTGTGGGAGCCATCTCTTTATTTGCTTAGTCCTCCCTTGTATGGGACCAAGAGGGTTGGCAGTGCCAACTTTCTTGTCCTTCATGGAAAAACAGGCATGTGGTATATGTCCAGACACTAGATCTGGGGCTCGGTCCAGGAAGAGATTCTAGCCTTCTTCCAATAGCCTCCAGCTTCCTTAGTTCAGTCCTGGCCCCTGGTATTAACCAAGGCAGTGTGACTCTGTGACCCCCAAATTAACCCATGCACTTGGCACCTGTAAGGTGTGGAATTTCCACGTAGGTCCACAGATGCAGAAACGCAAGCCCTGTGGGTGAGAGCAGGGAGAGCCCAGCTGCCACTTCAAACACCTTTTGACACAGCAGAAAAATTCAGCTGAGCCCATCTCTGGGATAACCTGAGATAAAATCTGTGTACCCTTGGAGCAGTCAGGGCTGCAGGCTAGAGAGAGGGTGGACTGCACCCCAACCTCTCCTCTGGTGGCTACAGGTTCCTGTTCCTGAAGATCATGGCTGTGCTCACCGAACTGCGCAGTGTCAATGCCCAGAATACCCAGAGGCTACTGCGCATCCAAGACACACACCCCTTTGTCACCACGCCCCTCATGCGGGAGCTGATCAGTGGTACAGATGACTGAGTGGAGGACCTTGGGTGAAGCCTCTGTGGGACAGCCAGACCCAGAACTCTGACATGCCTCTTCTTCCTCTTCCCCCTTCCCTTCCCCTTCTCCGACTGGGGATTAAACTCAGGACCTTGTGCTTGCGAGGCAGTAGAGCCACTGAGCTAAATCCTCGGCCCTGAGATGCCACTTCTGACATTGGACAGATGCACAATGGTAATAGCTGACAACACTCTGACCATTGCAGGGCAGCATACCTTAGGTACTGGCCATGGTACCCCATCCCCCAGTGCAACCCATAGAGAGGGAAACATGGATCCTGTATGGAGAGTGCACTGGTCTACAGGTTAGGCGCATTAGAAAAGCAAGGCTGCTCTTCCCTTAGACAAGGCCCTTTGGTGTGTGAATAAATCCTGAAATCCCTCTAAAATGCCATAGTGGGAGGAGGGAAAGGAGTGATGGGGCTGAGCTTCAACAGCATCTATAGCACACCCACGTCCATTGTCTGGAGTCTCTTTCTTGCTACCTCTAATATTCCTGCCGCCCACTTCCCACCCATTGGACCATACCCCTCCCTCGCTAAGGGGCTGGGGTGGGGGTTCCTGGCCTGAGCTCAACAGCAGGTGCGCTGGTGTCTGTGGGAGTCTTCTAGAGAAGCCAGGAGGCCTGGATTGTCAGAAGCTGGTGACACCTCATTCTGAGTCTCTGCATCCACTCAAGCACATTACTAAGAACCAGCATGCTGTGGGATGTACACTTTTGACGCAGATGTGGACCTTGATCTCAGAGCTTACAGTTAAGAAAATAAAAGTTGGAACCCAAGTAGCATGCGTCAGAAGGGCAAGTGGCACATGACATAAGCCCAGGGAATTTCTTTGTGTGGATGCTGACAGCACTGGGAATCTGTGGGTACGAGGGGCCGCCTTTATGGAAGGAAATGGTGGGAACTGTGGTTGTGGGAACCGTGGGGCTTGGTAAGGAAAGTCTGAGACGGGAATACTGAGGTGCTTGGTTACGTGGCTGCGGTGATTGTGGGTTAATAAACATGCCAGATCAGAGTCGCTGTGTGCACTGATACCCCGTGTACACATCTGCTAAAGGGTGTGGAAATGTCTGCCTCGGTCACAGTAATCTGTGAATAAACACTTTTTGCTCTCACAAGCTACGCTTTAGTTTTACATAAGGCATTCTCTACCAGAGAACTAGGCTTAGCAATTATGTTCTTAGACATGTTGAACCCAGGCAAGAGAACTTAAATAATGAAGTTTTGGCTAGAGATATAAACATGTTTTGGACTCCTTTTCTGGAGAAGAAAGAAACGTGTGTAGGGGGAATAGAAATAAAAACAGCACAATTTTTTTATTACTGATTTTATTATTGCCCTTTATATTTCTCAGAGCTTTGCTGGTGTGAGAACATAACAATGAATTATTTAATTTGGTTTGCTGATTAAATAGTCGACATAAAAAATTTAAAGTATACATATGCCATAATTAAAATATAATAGAATCATCTTGAATATCTAATATTTGGTTGCAAATGAAAGCACAAAGAAGTGAACTTTAAGGAACAGATAATTGCAGACATCACCAGGGAAAACTGAGGATAAGAAATTAATAATATAAATATCACTAACATAAGAACTAAATCAAAGTAAATAAACATATTTTATAACCCTCCAGATTTACCAGTCTTTTCTGTGTCAAGAACTCATGTTTAGAAAAGAAACTGAGGGATAACTCTCTATAAGCCCAATGAATACAGCTTTTGTTCTTAGGAATTCTAATTATACACTCAGTTGTAATTAGAAAATGTTTCTAATTTAGAAATATAAATTTCATTCAACTATGTTCATGAATAATGCAGGTATCTCCTTTTGCCCAGAGAATTAGCTTTCAGAGTGCTGTTCATTCTGGTGGCCGACACTATTGCTAGATGTAGGTTAGGGTAAGGTAGGGTAAGGGGAGATCAAGATGAGATTTAGGGTAAACTCCCAGCCCCCAGAAATGATCTACAAAACACCTAGGCATTTTGCCAAACACTGAATTGACTTATACACAATTTATACAGACTATAAAAATTAAGTGTACTCCAAACTGATTAAGATGCAAGATTAGCTGGAGAGGTCACACTGGATACTTATTTTTAATAGTTCTGTGGGTCTTGTTGGTAGGATCGGAAGAGCTGGATTTAATTTAGCTAATCTCAAACATTTGGGTTTCCTCATTACTGGCTTCCCTGAGCTTTTGAAAAGTAGAGCTAAGCGTTAGTTTCTAGGTATCTCTGTGGCCACTGTTCTTCTATTAAGCTGTCAGGACAGGGTGGAGTCAGTCTCCAAAGCTCATGGCAGGATGTAGAAAAAATATAACTCCCAACCTTTTAGTGTCAAATACGCTGAGTTCGTGGTCTTAGAACTCTGAGGAGTGAAGTCGAGAGCTAAAGGAAGAAGTTAGGAGAGTTTTATTGTAAATAAGGGGAAGGGGCTAGGGATTTAGCTCAGTGGTTCCGCTGTCTGCCTTGCAAGCACAAGGGCCTGAGTTCAATCCCTGGTTACAACCAAAAAAACAAACAATAAGGGGAAGTAATTAATAAGCACCTAGATTTTCAAGAGGGTCCTAAATGGGTGGCCACCGAGGGAGGCCCTTTGTCGGGTGGTTTATACAGCAAAGTCACAGTGTTGGTACAACATGGTAAAAGCTACAATCAACCTAAAAGATTACAGGTATAGCAGCTTGGGTAATATAGGGAAACAAGTCATGTAGCAGGGGGACCTAGAAGGGACAGGATTATTATGAGTCCAGAGTTCTGGTCACCTACCTATGTGCCTCATGCCTAGCTGGGCCCACTGGAGCAGGTAGGTGGTGGTGATCACAGTATAACCTCAAGTTGCTGTTTATCTCACAGGGCTGGCTATTCTTCTATGTTCTGAGGCCTGGCTCACTTCACATCTGCCTCCAGCCACAATTCTGACATCTCATTTTTTGCGTTTTGAGGGCCCAAATTCTCTGACCATATATTAATTTCTGTTGGAGACCCCTGTAGTTAGGTTTTAGTATCTACCTGCCCAGTATATGACACAGGGCTGAGGAAAAAATACATCGAGACAGAACTAGGAGAGAAAGTGGGGTGCCAGGACAACCAATGCTGGTGCAACCAACAAAGGCACTGGCCAGTCCCAGGCGTGGACTTTTATTGGTAATTAATTGGGTTAAAGGCTAGCTCTGAGTGGTTTTTATGGAAAGTAATGTAAACAAGGCTCATAAAGGACAAAACATTTCTGAGGTAGGAACAGAATAGACAAAATGTATGGTTGTAATTAGAACTTTGTTTTTGGAGTTAGGTTTTAGTTGTGGGAATGGAATTTGAATGCTAGTTACTCTGACCTCGGCACATAGGCTTCAGCCAGACACACTTCTCAAAACAAGCCAATTGTGGGGTTCTCTTTACAGCCTACTTTGGGCATAATCAATATTATGGTACCCTATAAATTTCTATTTAACTTAGCTGTCTATATAATAAGGGGACAAGACCTAAGCAAGCTACCGCCCACCTTCCAGCTTCCCCATCGGTCTCTTGGCAGCCTATCTGTCCCCAACTTGGCCTAAAGCCTTGACATGAGTAGCACATCTTCATTTTAAAAAGGCCAGAGTGGTCTCTTTCTGGGGAGAAGAGGTTGTGAAGAGAAGCACTCTATCAGCTAGCTTTCCCTAGCTCCAGACCACTCGTGAGCCTCATCCTGCCATCTCCCACAGCAGCCTGTTTTCCCTGCTTGCATTCCCTTCATCTACCCAGCCCTCCTAAGTCAAATGGTGCTGATGGGCGGATTATTCCCACTCCCAAAACATGGGTGACCATGCCAGTATTTTTGTTCACTTTCATCAAGGAATTCACTATCAGTGCTTCCTGAAACATGACCCCAAAGGACTTTCATCACCCTTTTTGGAAGGATTTAGAAGCCAAATATGGAGTCTTTCACGGTTCCAAGTTAAAAGGATGCCTTACAGAATACTTAGCTCAATCCCAATTCAAACAGCTAAGACAGGACCTAACAAGAGAACACCCAAGTCCCAAACAAATGGACTTCAACGCCATCATGAGGCCCATACTGCAAGTAACATATGGTATGTAGGGGGCCAGGTCCCTCCCCTCCCCATTGTGACTTCTGCCATTTTACAAATAGGAATGGAATCAGCCCACCCCACCACCTCAGTAAACAGAAAGGACCAGATTTGGTGGAATATAAATTTGTTTTTATTGAAGCAGTCACATGACCTTATATCTAGTCTTTCAATCAGGCCTGACAGAGAGTCAGCCCTAAAAAAATGTTTCTTTTTGCACTAAGAGACATAACATGTTTACATATACCATCCAGTATTGAAAATGAGCAGACTCAAACACATGTGTTGGTTACCTGGGAGGCACAGCCCCACTGTTTGTGGTATTCATATATTTTACAGAGACCCAAAGATTATTACTAATAGAATGAAACTTAAAATACAGCTACACCCATGAATGCAATAACCAAAGACAGCAGCTTACACACGTTTTTACAACTGTCCCTTTTAGAGACTGTTTTCTTTCTCTTCAAAGCAGTGTCTGCAAAGTTTCCTTTACATCGAATCCAAAGGTTTCCAAGTTGGAAGCTGCATCTCTTGCGGCCTTTAACAGCAGAGTAATGTCATTTGAAAGATTTGATTTTTATAGCAAATATTCATGTTTCCCTAATTAGAGGAATGGGGATGGTGTCTACACACTGCAGTGGCAAAACAGGGAGAGGAGGCACAGGTAACTGAAATAAAGACCACACACTTGTGAAATTTTAGTTTCATTTCCAGGCTAACCTACTTTTTATTTAATGCAAATTACAGTACCAGTTAACTATTTCCAAACCAAGTCACATAGAACAAAATGTATTTACAAGGGAATGGGAAAGGGAAAAAAACATTGAGCATACTTTTCACAAAAGTTTATATTTAAAATGAAAAAAAAATTCAGTCACAGAGGCATTCAAGTAGTAATGTTATACAGATTTTGCTTTTCCTTTATATTATATATATACACTAAATTTTTTAGATTTGTTTTTAAGATGGAAGTGGTCACGCTAATTGGTATGTGTACAGGCCCAAGTGATCCATCGGCAACACATTTATAAATGCAAATTTTACAGGCAAGCACATTTTCATACATCTATCTGTATCTGCCTGTAGACAGATATAGTAAAAAACAAAAACAAACAAAAAACAAAACAAAACCACAAAAGTTAACACAAGGAAGTCTACTTTATCAAGCTAACCCCTTATGTACTGGTTGTCATTTTGCTTTTATTGCGGAGGTGCAAAAACGGAGCAACAAAGTTGAATAAAACAGTATAACCATTGTGAAAATAATCCAAACCCCAGGGATTACTTTCAAAGCCTCTCAAAGGTAGACCATAGTCTGGGACTCTACTGTGCTTCTAGTTGTCTCTCTTGTTTTCAGTGGCTCAGGTTTCTACCAGAAAAAACAGATTTTACTATGGAGCATGCTTATTTTTCTATATAAAACATAAAAGTGTTTGTCTCTGTGATCAGATTATCATGAACATGAACAATAGGAATCAGACACAATTTTGGTTTAAAATAAAGAAAAACCCCCAAAAACTCCTGGGGATCTGGCATTGGCCAAATTTCCTTTGGAATATTCCAAAGTTAAATCCTTTAAAAAGGAAAGGGAAAAATAAATGAAATGCCAGTGTCTTTATATCCACAGGGATAGAGAATAAAATAGTCCTCTCAGAAACCTTTGCACTGGTGCAGACAGAGATGACTGGTCAGGCATACTTCGTTAAAACACAAATTAAGAAGATGGGTCCAAAACTTAAGAGAACTTTAAATGACACGTTATTGGAAAGAAGGTGCAGTCTTCTGCCTTGCTGGAATGAATGCATGATGTTTCAAAAAACCTTTGGCTTGGTAGTTTTTCTTCTATTCAAGACATTTTATATGAAGTACTTGGAAGCAAAACAAATGCTTTATACATTTTTTTCTTTCAAAAAAGTCCTATATGTTGGGCACAGAGTAAAAAATTAAACTGATTTTTTAAAAGAGAAATTAAAAGGACATTTCATTGAACAGGGGTAGAGATGGCAGGAGAGGGAACAGGCTGAGAGTCCTGTGTTACAACAGTCCTCCATGAGCACGAAGGCACTCCATGCTGTAGCCTGACAGTAAGTGCACTAGAGCATTTTAGACCACTGCCGTATCAAAAGTTGACACTGTGAAGATACCTTGATTTAGGAAAAAATCCAATTATTTCTCTTTCTTTCTCATTTGGGATGTAGAGAGAGAGGGAAGGGAGAGACTGACCATGGAAGGCTCCCAGAATCTGCTGTAAGACCCATGGTTAGGGCTTGTGGAAGAGACGAGCAAAATCTAATCTATGCGATGTCCTCCAGCTCTAGCGCTCCCAGTACTAAGTTTCTGAACAGACCAACTATGAAATGAAATCGGTCATTGCTGAGGAGGAAACAGACATTCAGAACTAAAACAAAGGCAGGGGTTGAATGAAATGAGATTTTGAACATGGTTTCCTCCTCCCACTCCTGAGCGTGGAATCACCAAAACAACTGAAGGGGGCAAAGATAATTTTGTGAGCTATTATTTTATAAGGGAAAGGGGATGTACAAGGAGACATGGATAAAGGAAATCAATAAAATTCTAAAAATGAAAAATAAAAAACAGAACAAAACAAAAAAACCAAACACATGGAAGCGAAGGCACTCCAAACTATATAGATACACTATACATTGCTAGAGTTATTGTTACAATAATACAGGCCGGTACCTACTGTACAGAGTTAAAACTATATGGCTTTAAAAAGCTCGTCTACATTTTGTCTGATTATTAAACAGAATCACTGCCCTGAACAGTTAACTTTTTGCTCATTAATAACAGTTCCTGGGTCCACATATTTACATACAAAATAAAACTTAAATTTAAAAATATTGAAAGAAAATATAATGTACAAGCTTGAATTTGGTGAGGAGCATTTAATTATTATTAGTATTTACAAAAAGATATTCAGAGACCTGGATCTCACTTGTATAAAAGAGTTCTGTGATCCCGCCATGATTGAGGACAAATTGTGCACCTCAGCCTCCCCACCCCCCATGAGAGACGGAAGAGAGAGCGGGTAGGGGAGAGGGGAAAAAAGCATCTGACTTTTCTCCTTTTTATTCCACTTGGGGTGGGGAGGTGGGAAAGTGTTTTCTATACCAAGTCTGTAGTAGTGTCTGTATCCAAATGTCTGGCTGGGCAGTTTGATCTGAAATTAGGTCCATTTCTCTGTCATAGACCAGCCTGTGGTGATTCTTTGTAAAACTTTTCTAAAAATGGTCTATCAAGGCCAATCCCAAGAACTATGCTGCCAATACTTTGATTTCAGACTTCTTTCAAGTCTTAATTAGCTTTCAAAAGCACTTCATAAAAAGTAAAATTAAATTTGATTTGGTTTGACCTGAGCATGTCTCCTCTCTCATGAACAGTATAACCAGAGGCTTGGGAAACCCCTTCTACTGCCTAAGCTTAGCTAAAGTGAGTGAAAACTAAGATGGCTCACAGTTGTCTTTCTGGGTATTGGCTCACTTCAGCAAGCAGTAAAACTCTCTTGGAGTCACACACAGGGTAAAGAAGCAGGACAGAGTGCTAGGCCTGCATGAGGGTTGCCAAGAGTCTTCCTAACCGCCCTAACATAATCTAAGGAGGCAGCAAGGAAGTGACGGCGCATCCTTACAACCTAGCACTCAGCTCTGAAGCTCTACAGTCACCAGCTAGCCCCGGAAGGCCTGTGGAGGAGAGGGCAGAAGGGAAAGACACCATCACTCAAGGGATCTTTAAATGTAAAGTGTAACTGATTGTGCCTTAAAGATTCACAGGTCAAGTAATGGCCCATAAGCACCAAGGTGACTAAGGTTCATTTTAGAGTATATAAGGCCCACAGAGATACCAACCTTAAAAGTATAAAACAAACTGGTTGTGAAAATCTACTTCCTCAAAGAAAAAAATCCTTCAATCCTCCTTGCTTTCCAAGGAATATTGCTTTTTCTTCAAAAACAAGAGACTGATTCTTACACTATTCACTGAGAAACAAAGAAAACAAAAAATCTTAATGGGGTGGCGGACACATTCTTCTCATGCTTTAACCAGTCAATTTGGATACCATGTAGACAAAAAGGAAAAGGCAGTATTGAGTACATGTATATATAACATATATACACATTTATATAATCAGTTTTCCTATAACGTCAGTAGGTACAGGTGACTGTTTATTATTTTGATGTATATTCCTACCAACTAAAATCAAAATGGCCTATCTGACATGCATCAATAAATAAATTTAAAAAGCATGAGGTTAAAAAAGCTGAAATTAAATACAGATTCTTGATTTCAATTTATAATTAGACCTATATGTAGATGTGGCAATTCCAACAAACTTGGTTTTCAATTAAAAATACAACAAAACAAAGCAGTAGATGGTTACAGTTCACATTATTTAACAATAATGTCCTCTCTTAAGTGTATCTTTCCAAGGGAAGTGACTCCAGGAGAAGTCTGACAAGCTCATTCACAGTGGTGAGTTGTGCCTCTGGCCTGCCCCTCCTAGGCCCATCAGCCTTTGACTTCTGTGGCCACTTTGGCCTTAACACTCTTCAGTGTCCTTCTAGGTCATCAACTTAAAACTGTATGAAGACTGCAGAGAATCTTTGGTCAGGGGAACAAAGACCCACCACAGAGCACACAGGCTGAGTTCTGCTTGCTGCTCCTCCTTGGCAGCCTCCTGTGTCAGCTTCTTCATCACTAGCACTGATTAGGAGCAGAGCCAACCTGGGTCAATCAACAACTGAGCATCTCGCCTGTATAGATTCAAACCACACTGATGTCTCTGGGTTACACTTGACACACATTTCGTTTTTGTCTGCCACACCTGCCAACAACATGCCAAAGGCAAAGTCTTCCAACACCAGAAGATATGGATTAATTTTACAAGTGACACATGAGTCCCCACTGCGTTATCCCTGCTAAGCTCCCAACCAATTTCAAGCTGTGCACTATACCAAAGTCTTTCAAATAAAGTAAAAAAGCAAAAACAAAAACCCAAAAAACAAAAAAACCTTTAGCGCAGAACAGTTTTCTTCTTTTGTGGAGGGGGCACGAGGCAGAAATCCTGTTTTTAAAGTACACAACGGCAGACTTTTGATTAGATTAAAAAAAAAAAAAGATTGTCACGGGAGAGAGATTATGTGTTCGAGTGCTCCGCTTTCCCTCCCATAACCCCTCCCACCCCCGGTCTCCTGCAAAGTGAGAATACAATGAAATTGTTTGTATTTATAGATATCTTACAAGGTTAAATAAGAACAATAATAAAAAAATTGAACACTAAAATGAACAGGTTTTTTCTCTTTTTAATTTTCTTTCCAAACGTGACCAGTGTTGCTGAGCGACACCTCAGTAACAGGCGGCGGTTCCTGCGCAGTGGCGGCGTGGGGCTGCTCAGGTGGAGTTGGACGCTGACGCAGAAGCGGCGTTATTGGTCTGCCCACGGTCTCCAGCATTAGCATCTGAAATTCAAAGGTCCAAGACAGCGTGAGCCATGCTCCGCCGAGAATACTCGTCAACTGGACAGCGAGCGCGAGTGGCCTTGCAGGCTGTTACCTGGAATGTTAGTTTACTATGGCCAACAGCATGAAATGTGAATTTCCTTTTGTTTGGAGCGAAGTACATGCCTTGGCATGTCCTGGTGCAGGGAAGACAAGAGCATTTTAAATAAATTACAGACTCAGGAAACCAGAGACCACTGCTGTCAAAGCTCTTCCTATAGCTGGGATCAGCACTACATGGTCAGCTGGAGTCTAGCTCACTTAAAAATACATGAATGGTGCAGAGACTGTAAATAAAAATTCTGAACCACGTCAGAATATGCCATCTGCTTAACTGGGTGAATGGTAAAGGCAATGACAGTAACATGGGTCAGTGGTGATAAGCAGACACACTGTGCATAAATCAGACACTTGTTTTCTAAGTACAGTCACTCTTCATTATTCAGAGATGGAAGACAGAAAACCGGCAAAACAGAAAAGCCACTGTAGCACCAATTCACTTATTTTATCAAATAAAGCATCCTGTAGTCAAACATTTTGGCACTAAGAACTCATGTTACCTAATCTTCTATAAATGCACATAGCTTTCTACTAAGCTTTGTTCCCTTCTCCCCTTTTAAAGATCCATATTATTTTATAGTCTCCATTAACATTTAAGTGATGTCTAACTGTGTCCAGGCTGGCTCTCCATTCTGGGTAGGCAGCTAACTGTCTGTATCATACACAATGAGAATGCACCGCTGGCTAAATTGTCTCCCAAAGATTTCATGTTAAACCCTGAGGAAGAAAGGTGGATTGACTGGGATGGACAATTTCCAAGAGCTGTATTAGGAGGAGTCACACTGCTCTTGGCCATCTAGGCTGGTGACCCTTAAAAGCAGACCTAAAAGTTTTTTGTCACTCTAGAACTGAAGACATATGTAATCTCCCATGTTCTATGCTGGGCACATTAACCAATGTCAAGGCTGAATGCAAACAGTGGTCCTGAATTGTTCTACTTTGATTTCTGAATTAGAGTGAGACAGACTCTTAAGGACACAAAGGAACTTTTAAACTTAAGGATCAGCCATTCAGTTTATAATTACTATAGCTACTCCATAAAAAGTGTCTTTTCTAAATTCTTCATTTTTTTCTGCCCTCCAAAACAATCTTGACTTGGTCTTGGAGAAAGAAAACGGCATGTCTCTTAACTTATCGGTTATGTTAAATTTTCTCAAGACACCTCTAGATGCTTCTAGCCCTGCAATGTACAGAAATGCACATTGAAACCCTTGCACTGGTAGCAGATCCCTGGCACAGAATCATCCTGACTCATCAGTATATGACATATGAATAGGTAGCAGGAGAAAAAGTATGTGACATAGAATTTACTATCCAAAGCCAAGCAGACAGCTTTTTCCAATACTTAGTGAGTAACCAGGTCCAATATTTTCATATATGACTGCCTGGCTTCCTTAGACACGCCCTCTACAAAGTGAATTTTCCTGTTCATCATCATCCAAATTCTGTACACCAACAATTCAACATTAATTTCTGTCTAGAGCACAGATTCTTCCAAGCCTTTCTCAGGAAAAACATTCACTTTCATGATTCAGGCGCAGGATGCATTAAAGATGACATTCCAGAAAAAGCCTGGAAGGCAACATAGCTATTTCACAATTACACTGTTCCTCACAAATCCATGCTTATTGTAGCACTTCCTATGCTCTGGATGAGACTCAGAACCTATGCACCACCATCATAAAATAGCACTTCACTTACTTTTAGCATCAGAAGATAACAGAGCTGCCATTCTGGTCTTCAAGCCCAGGACAGAGAGGAACTAATTATCAGGACCTTTTCTATTTGACCACTATATACAAACACACACAAGTCCTATGAACAGCTCTAGTCATGGAGTCTTACACTGGTGGACCCAAGACAAGGGTGAGTTCAGTAAACACCTCACCTACAAAAGCAAGCTGCCTGTTTATGTTAACTTGCTCTTTGGCAAAATCCTATCTACTTACTAACTTCTGATGTCCTTTTACTGACTGACTACAGTCTATGAGCTTTTGACATTGTCCAAACAAATCTTCCTTTTCCTGAGTAAATTCAAAGACTCTTTGCATGATCATATTAAAATCAGTGTTTTATACGAGGAGATAAACAGAAATGAACAATACAATGAGTTGTTTCTAAGGTTTGTAATTTAATGATCTCATATTTTTCTCAGAATTATTTCCAAATCACTTGAGTAAATTTTATCAGCTGATTATTTTCATTACAAATATCCTTAACTTGAAGTCATAGAGAAACTACTTCAACAACCAACAGGAAAATTTTTTTTACAAAGCAGTCAAAGAAACAAGCCTTGGTACAGGCTGACTTTGCTCCCACTTCATTCTGTAATTTATATAACTGAATATGAATATGGTCCTCCTATAATAAAAATACTTAATGTAAAATTCTTACGAACTGTCATTAAATTGGGTTTTTGGGGTTATTGCTAATTTTTTCCTCAAATATCTAAACTGACTCTACAAAAGCAGCAAAGTTTATTTGACGTCTTACATTCTCTTCCTTGAACACATATGTGGTAAAAGTGATGACACACACACATATATATAACTTAAAGGATAGGCTAAGGTCATTTTGTCATAAAGTATCTGACTATGAATAATCAACTGACTCTACAATCTGTTTTAGTTCTGAGATGCTCCTCTGAGTTTCATACTGATGTATCTTTCTTAGACCCAATTCAAATATATTTGATTTCTGAGAATACAATCTTACGGTTTTTGTTCCAGATATCACAAAGGGAATTTGTGGCATGTATTAGAAACTGGGGTGGTGATGGTAGTAATAAAAGGAGACAGTGTCTTGCTATTATGCCCAGGGCTCAAACCCTGAGCTCAAGTGAGCTCCCTGTTTCAACCTCCTGGATAGCTAGAACTAAAGGTCTATGCTACTGTGCCTGGCAAAAGCAACTGTGTTCCGTATGACTTCATGGGTAAAACAAGAACTTGAGCAATACACCACAGAGAAGTCAAAGGTAGAGACCGCAACTATCGATAAGGTTCTCAACCGAGTCCATGAGGCTGTGATTTTTGTCCTAATGTAAATTTTCATATATAAACTTCCCTACCTGGTACATATATTTTTTTCTATGTCCGGATCCAGACCTCTTTCCTAGAGATTCATAAGGGCTGTTAAATGTTAGTTGGAGCCATGGATTGTTAATCTGGTTTCTCAATACTGAGGAAACTGACCCACCTTACTATTCCATCATAAAAGCGGAAGTTCTCACCTTGATTCCCTATTGTCTTTCTCACTATCTCCCTGCTAATCCATAGCAAGTTCTGTCCACTTTATCTGAATGGGGTGGATCAAATGTGCTAATGGGGATGGGAAGCAGAGTAAGTTCTTATGCTGAAAACTGTTGTTAAAGGGATTAAATAAAAAGAATAGAAAACAGGAAGACAGGTTGGGAGGAGAGGACAGAGAATAAACACAGAGGTTGGAGTTCCAAAAACTCTGCTACCACGAATCAGTATTGTAAAACTGTGAGTCTTTAAAGATAAAGCCTTCTACTTTATAGGAATGTTTAATGTATGGTCCAGGGGCAACAGCAGAAATGTTCATTTCGCACTCTCCAGTATGGTGACTATTATTTAGACACGTATTTAATTTAAATTAAATAAAAATTAGAATTTCATTTCTTACCTGCCCAAAATGTATTTCAAGTTCTCAAAAGCCACAAAATCATTAACATCTTAATATTTCTATTATTAGCATAATAGCTAGAAATGTCTCATGACATCAACTCCTCTAAAAGATAATGTTTTAGCAGCCTGAGATATACTGTTAATACTTTCTTCTAACTTGGATATTCCTATTTAAGCTGTTGCAGAAGCTGCTCCATCTCTACTATAAAACTATGTCTTATATATCACAGTTATTTATGGCACAAGAACAAATAGGACTATTACAAGAATCAAAGGACTGTATACCTAAAACATACATTTAAATTGAAACCATCATCTACATTAATGGCTCCACCTGTAAGAAGAAGCTAACTGTCATAATGCCTACCGTTCTTTTGATAATACTCTTGTGTGTGTGTCTGTGATAATAATAAAAAAACTCAGTTTTCCTCTTCATATTATTTCTGGGAAATATGTTCACAGCCTTTAGCCACTGCAAGAATATAAATAAAACTCAGATGCCTGTGAGCCACCTTGTCTGCCAGGATACACAGAGGGCCTACCAGGAAGACGAGTAAGACTGCTTCTATCTGATGTGCTTGGGCAGAGGGGTCTCAGCTTCCTGGGAGCTCAGAGGCAGGGCACATTTTAATTAAGAGTCTCGGATGTTCAAAGCAGGGAACTGAAGTTGATAGAGGTAACATTTTCATCTTTTAAGTTAAAGTATCTAATATGGGGAAAAAATAAGCAGTTATATTAATAGAAGCAGGAGACTTCAGGCAAGCAACTGAGAAATACCCAAAAGAATGACTAAGGGAACATCTGACAACTTAATCAAAGCATTTGGAAATTACTTTTGGAGGAGGGGGATATACCAAGTAACATTTTTTATTTAATAAGAGGATTCATGTTTTACACATGAAAACAAATTTCTAGAAATGATGCCCAGCAATGCTCTGGTGAAAGTAATAACTGAATTGGTTTGATTTTTAGGTATTCAAATGCGAAATCACAAGTAAACTTAACACTCACAAAAGGCAGATAGAATCTCACTGCTTTGAATGAGTGCTAAACTGAATAGTTTGAAATACAAGTCTATATATAAAAGGCAAAAACCAGTAAGAGGCACAGTGTTGTGCATATAAAAACACACATTTGGTTTTCAGGTTGGTAACACAAACAGCCAGGCATGACAGCACATACTTGAGATCCTAGCTACTGGAGAGGCTAAAGCAGAAAGATCACAAATATAAGCCCAGCCTGGGCCACATAAGTATGCACTTCTAAAAATTAAAAGCAAAGATGGCACACTGGCAATGTAGACCAATACTAGAGAGCCCCTGGGGGTTTGATCCCTATACTACCAAACAAGAACAAATACCTGAAAGGATGCAAGGAGGGTGGGAAGGATGGGAAGAAGGTGGCAGGCAGCAAGGAGAGAGAGGAGAGGGCAGGCAGCAGACGAAGCCATGCACACACGGTACTCACTGCACCTGCCCCGCCCCTGCTGTCTGGGAAAGGGAAATGTGTCCGCACTGTTGTATACGCTAGGACACACTTTTTGGAAGGCAGTTTTGGAAAACTTCAGGTTTTTTTTATACCATTTCAATACTTCTAAATTTACCTCTAAAATTATTTTAAGAGAATAAGCAAAGTTTTATGTAAAGATATTTTCAAAGCATTTTTGAGAACAACAACAACAACAAAAAACTTGGACACAACCCTAATGTCCAAGAATAAGGAATAATTGAATTAGAGTATATCCCTATAATATCAGTTAAATTCTGTATTTTCATAAATAGCATAAGCTCATTTAAGAGAAAAGCACTCTATCTGCTCATTCACACACAGACTAAGATATCATATAATGTTACTTGTTATCATTGTTAGAAGAGTATGGGAGATTCTTATTTTCTAAAATAATCTTTTTTGGAGACAGAGTCTCCGTATGTAACTGAGACTGACCTGGAACTCACTATGCAGCCCAGGCTAGTCTCGAACTCACAGCGATCCTCCTGCCTCAGCCTCCCAAGTGCTGGGATTACAAGAGTGCGCCACCACGCCCAGCTAAAATAACTATTTTAGTAGAGAAAAATTATGAGATTCTACACACATGAGAGTTAAGATAAACAGAAATCACAAAGGACATGAGAAGGAAGAGGAAACTGATGAGCACCTCTCTTGCAGATTCCACAACTAGACAAGACAGGAAGGATGAGGGATGGTAATTCATATTTGGAAAGTTAGCATCTACTAACCTGACTTAATTTGCTCAATATTTCATCTCTAAAAATAGTGGCAACAAATATGCAATGGAAGAAATTATTCATGGTTTAATTTTGCCCAACTAGAAAGAACTGATTGGTGATATGGAAGGTAACAAAAATTATGGAATAAAAAATAACTGTAACAGTAAGAAAAAAAGGACAACTGGCCATGGCTAAATCTGAAGCAGACTTTAGCAAAGTGGATTTCAAACAGTCCAGAGAACAAATGGTTACATGTTTGTGGTTACAGTCTTCAGGTAGAAAATTATAAAAAAAATTTTGATCTAGCAATTGCAAATAATCTCATTGCAAAGGAAGAAGGACCACCTAAAAGGGGATTCTCTGGTGAGTGCATATTTTAAAAGTATGTAACTTTAAGAAGCACAAGCATATTCAAAGAATAGAAAATAATATCATGAACCTGTGAGAAAAGGCTAGAATTGAATTAAATGAGATACTAGCAAGAGCTTTTCAAGGCAAGATCAAGAGAAGTTCAGCCCCCTCACTGGGTACCATGAGAGAGAAGACAGACTTTATAAAAACTCCTATCATGACTCCCTTTTTCTGTTAGGGTTTCAAACTGTAAAGGATATAACAAAAATCCTGACAAAATGCAGAGAACAGGAAGCGAGAATAATCTACACATTTTAAATATCTTCAAACTAAGGATCTACAATTAAAATTTTTAAATTGGATTATATAATTCACTTTACGAATATTTAGATACTAGAAATTTCGTTAAGTTTTAAGAAGTAACAAAAGAGTGATTTCATTTCCATCTTTAATAGGGTTACTTTTCTGATGGAAAAACCCCCGAACATTTTCTTGACATCATTTTCCAGAGTTTCTTATAACACTGTAGTATTAAAAGGTTAGTCTATAGCTAAGCAAACAAGAATAACTAACCATACTGTGAACACTAGAAGAATAATCCCTTGCAAGATTTGCAAAGTTCCCTGAATTAGTACACCTTTAACTTGGGGAAAAGCAGACACTTCCTAACAGGCCCTGCTCTTGTACCCTTTGATACATTTTGTTACTTGCTTGGATAGAGGCAACAAAAACCCAGGTATGTTTATGAAATGTGCAAACAATACACAACTGTCTAGAAACCTAACACCCTAATGCTTTATACATATCCAGGATTAGTATTTAAAATCGTTAGTCTGGAAGGCATGTTATCCATGGAAGAGAGGGAAATAAATTTCAGAATGAAACTCAAGATGGAATATGCTCATCCTTGTAATACTGAGCTTCCAATCTCTGCATATACATACTCATGGAATAGATGACCACTTCGCAGTATATAACAGTGAACTAAAATCAGTGGCTTTAAATTTGTTTTTAATAGTAGTAGTTGAAGTATTCTGACACATTTTACATTTAACTCATTTGCTACTGGACCATCAAATGATCTTTGAAGTCATGAATATTTGACTAGAAAAACTATAGTAATATTACTCTAGGTGGTCCAGATGAATGGTCTCTGAAAAGGAGTGAATAAGATTATCTTCTGGGGGTGTGGAGAAAATAATTTATATACAACATTATAAAAGAAAAAACACTTTATGAGTTGAGAGTACTATGTGTAATTATCAAGAGGTTTAAGTATCATTCAGCACCATGATCAATTATAATGTCCCCATAACTAAAGTATTCCAAAAACAACTTAAAAAGAATGTGAAAATTTCTGGCAAAAATTACAATCAACACCCTACTCAGCAATTAAAGCTCTTTCAAGTTTTGTAAACAGTCCCTACCGAATCCACATATGCACTTTGGCAGTTTGTTCAGATTTAAAAATTTTTCCAACACAAATCAGAATGAGGATTTCAACAAATGATAAAGCTTCATAATTGTTTTTTATGCCCACATAAAAATGAGATTCCACAATGTACTAAAACAATTTCTTACTTCTGACCATTGAAAAGATTGGTTCTCCTGTTACACACAAAATTTTATTACATAATTTACTATTATGTATTATGGATTCTTATCTCTGTACATTGTGGCTTGTTTTTCTTCTACTAGGTGTATCATAAAGTTAAGGGCCTAACATGAAACTGATGAATTAGAAGTATAAACTCTGATGTCTATAATTTGTAATGTTTTCATGAATGTACCTGCAATCACTATCTGAACCTTGAAAACAACATAAGGAAAGAGTAGTTGAAATATCTGCAGAACTAGTTTCCTTAGTGTTAATATGATCAAACTTAAGGTCAGAAACTATTATATTTCACTGTACTAGTTCTTATTTTTGAGAGGCTAGAGAAAAACAATTATATACTCCCAAAACAGGATTTTTACATCATACTCCTGATAAGAAAAGTTCTACTGTATTTGTTTTTCTGGAAGCAGCAATATAGAGAATTAAAATTTCTGCCTATAAATGTATTTAAAATTTAATAAGACCTAAATATCTAGAAGCATTTAATAGCTCTGAATATCACTAACACTTGACAGAAATGCAAAAGCTTACTTCATAATACAGTCGGTATAAACATGGTTGGTGGCATCATCGTCAATTTGCTTTTTGTTCTTCTTTTATCCTATTTTAGAACTGAGGTCAACATGAAAGTGAGGAAATTCCACTCTTATTTAAGGCAGTTACGAATACGAAAGTCTCTGAGGCAGTCATCTAGGAGCCTCTGTATTCTGATGACCTTGCTCTGGACCCATACACACCTGATAAAACCTGAACTTCAACGGTGCTAAGCATCAGGAGGAATGGTACTTTAGCAGATCAGATGGTAATTTCAGGGCTGTGATTCTCTTTTGAATTTGTTGTGTATCAGTGATCTAAAACTATGTTTAGATGATTAGAAGGCACATTTCTTGGATTATTAAAAATAGGTATTATTCTGTTTCTTTTTTAAAATTTTAAAAATTTTATTGTTTCTTATTCATAGTCTTGTTAATTATAAGCAGCTGTGCCTATAAACTACTAATTCTTTTGTACATGTTCTCCATTACACTGACTTAAATCAAGTAAGCCAATTAACTTAGTAACTCAAAGGAGCATCTTGCAACTCAATCTAGGGCATTTTGGGATGTATTACTGTGGTGCCGCAGTTATGGGGGATGATTAGAAATTATTACTTTGAAAATCTTGAATGTGAAATACTTCTAGACTCAGATATTGAAGGTGTGGAGCTTTGTAGCTTAAAATTTCTTTCCTTGTACCCAGAAGCAGTCTCAGAAATGCTTATGAGGAAAAGCTTCTCTCATGCCTGTAGGCAATCCCTGATCATGAATAGTCACAGATTATTATAGAGGACTGATGTTAATCTTGTCTTCCACATGGACATTAAAAAAAAAAAAATGTCTGGATCTGTACTTACTTGGAAATAACAATAATAAATACAGTATAATAGTAGCAGTTTCCTTTCACTGCTAGTGGCCAGGCAAAGTGCTATGCAATCTGAACAGATCTTATCTCTTACTTTTGACAACTCTCTGTGGTAGGAGATATTTACTATTCCTGTTTTTTGGATAAGGAACTAAAGCTAAGTCAAAGGTTTTAACGCATATTGCCAAATTCTCACTTAAAATATAAATATGGAGCACGCACTTGTTACACACTGGTCATAAGCACCTGTGACACACCTGGCCTTTACTACTTTGGCTCCCTAAAAAACTGTTTCTTTGGCTTACAGTAGGGAGCCTTTTAAAAGTATCCATATGAAGCTCACTATCATTTCTTATTGAATAGTGATAAGAACTTACTCTGTCTCTTTCAGTACCCAATCTGAGGCCTCAGGAACAACAGCGGGGCCAGAAACACCGCTTCTCTTTAGCCACCAATGTACTTTTAAATTAAAGAACAATGGGAAATGCCAACAGATAATACTTACTTTAGACACTGATATTTACTGCAGCCACTAAAAAGCTCAGCACTATCTGATATCCTCTTTAGTATAACAAACATGTCTCTAATTTTAGCTCTGACATCAACTCATTATTCCCTCTGTTAACTTCCTCATATCCTGTTTTACTTCTACCTTGGAACAAACTCTTAGGGTCAAAAAAGTCCAGCATCATTTTTCATTTTTATATTGATACCTGCTTTTTATAGCAGAATATACATGCAGTGACCCACATTTTTTGGTAACTACTGTAACTTGCACCAAAACACCATAAAAATCAGGTTACATCAAGCTCCCTCCTGGCATATAATGAACCTAGAACTTAGGGTGCAATTGTTAATTAGTTCAATATCTCATATTAAGAAAAAAACAATTTTTTGTTGTTTTTTTGTTTGGTACCGGGGATCGAACTCAGGTCCTTGCGCTTGCAAGCAAGGCAGGTAGCAGAACCACTGAGCTAAATCCCCAGCAATTTTTATTGATAGCTGTACTAAAGACTGAATCCAGGAATGCTCCACCACTGAGGTATTTATTAGCCTCTTTATATTTATAATTTATTTTTTAAAATTTTGAGACAAGGGTTCCCTAAGTTGCTCAAGCAGGCCTCCAACTTTTGATCCTCCTGCCCTAGCCTCCTGAATAGCAGAAATCACAGGTATGTACCACCATGCCCAGCTAAGAAATTTATTTTAAATTACCCCAAATTTACTAATTACTATCCTCATTTTTATATACAGTTTAAGCAATTCTAACAAAATTCATAGAAACTAGCTTAATCAGTAAATGTGTTAGTTCACGGTTAGGGCCTACGGTATTTCATATTGTGAACAATCAATGTAATCTAACCTAGCCAGTAATGTATTCAGTTTATTAATAGCTCATCTCAGCAATTCTCTTTGTTCTAAGTAAAAAGGTTAGTGTTTGAAACTGTTATTTTTACATTTAAAAAATTTAAAGCACATTTCGGTAAATATTTTATTTTCACAGCATTGCTTTTGGATCATTTTGCTACATTTTAAACAACGAGAAAACAAATAAGACACTAATAAAGCTAATAACATTCACATAATTTTCTTTATGTAGCATATCCCAAAAGAGTTGGGACTGGAAAAGAGACTTCACACTTCTACTGGAAGGTAGGACATGAGCTTAGAATGAAATGTTTTTAATCTTCATTAACAATATTTAAAAGATTAAGACTGGACAAAAACAGACAACTCTGCTTCAGATAACAGGAGATGGATTTTGACTTTTATGGTTCAGTGCTAAGAACTAGCAATGAAAGATTTTTCTCTCCCACAGCATACATTTCCTCAAACAAAAATGTGACTGTTCAAGGTGACTGATGATTTAATGAAAAGAGTCAACTTCTGCCACTTGCTTTTTTAGAGGGGGCTACCAAATCCTAAACCTCTAATTGTGCTACCTATAATGATTCTAATTTCATTTTAACAGCATCCAACCATTCACTCAAGGATTGGGTATTTTCAGAATCCGCAATGACTGTGATTTTTACTAATGCAGGTCCCATTTAGCTGCCTAAGGGCCCAGCAACACTTTACCTCTAACCTGTGAATCCATAGGGGAGTCTTCCTTTAGTTTTTTGGAGACAAGAGTCTAGTCACATTTTATTCTAACTTAGTTAAATGCACTTTCATTGCACTCTTAGCCCTTTCAAATGATTGAAAGTTTATAACAACCTATACTTCTTAAAATTTTGCCTCTCCAGTACACTAATGTAATTTATATTAAGAGGACTAGAACTAAAGTGAATTCTCTTAAATAATAATACATTTATACAGGCTATTTTCTGCCATAAGCATCTTATTTGATATAAATGAATCAAGAAATTAAGATATTTATACTGTACATATTATAGACAAAATGCTTTTGTTGCATATTTTATAACTAAAGTATTATTTTATTTGCTTTTGTTCCCTTAGCTGTGCTACATTTTTGATACTTAAAAGGAATTAAATGTTTATACTCAATCACATGAAATGAAATGGAGGTATCATGTGGCTTTAAAAAAAAAAAGTACATGTTTTTAGAAATTGATTCTGTTTCCTCACCTGAGGCTGCTGTGGCATTTGTGGGTGTTGAAGCAGCTGCTTGGATCCGAGCATGAGGAGGAATAAGGATGGTAGCCAGAGGTGGATTACTTGACAGTTCTAGAAAAGGTAAAACATGAAGATTAGAGCCTACTTTCAACTCTGTCGCTGAAACCACTTTATTGGTAACCATAAGTGTGTACACACACACACAAAGAAAAAAAGACATGATAAACCTACATATCCAAATAGGTAATGAGTTAGTAATCAACATACAGTGCAAGCTCACGGAAACAATGTACTATCTCTAAAAGTATGGTATGTGTTCCTTGGAGAAAAGTAGTAGCCAAAATCTTGAGAGAAGTATATTAGTAACATAAGTTTTCATCTTTCACTGATATAAATATGTCATCCTACCCTGGCAATACTTACCTACTAGAACTGAGGGTGAGAGTATGAGTATGCGTGGTATATATCTGTATGTGTAGGCATGCACAGATAGATGTACAGCCCAACCTACACAACTACTGAAGACCTATTCAGGTACCACCAAAAGCAGGATTTAAGAAGCATCTGTTAAAGTATCATTCCTTTTTATTAAAAACAAGAATTGTTTTACTCAAGTCTATGTTCTGTACTGGAAGCTTAGGGAATTATTATTACTATTATTATTATTATTTTTGGTACCAGGGATTGAACTCAGGACTTTGTGTTTGCCAGGCAGGTGCTATGCTGCTGAGCTTAATTCCCAGCCCTGGAAATTATTTTAAAATGCTATTGAATTTAATGATGTAGATATTTAATAAGTAGTGGTGGTGAGCATTTAGTGTTACCTTTAAGAAATATGATTGTTCTCCCACTGCCTGGGATAACCCTGGTCTATGCTTATACTTTAGCATTAACCTATGAGTGCTCATTTTCACTCTAGTAAGCATCACTGTTTGAAGAAATACCCACAGGATCATACTAGCTACAGAAAGACATCCTCCAAGCTACAGCATATACTTTTTGATAATTTCTAGGCATGGCATGAACTAAAAAAATGTTGGGAAAGAGGTTTTATTAATGAAGGTAAAATACACATAGCATAAAACTATTTTAAGTGCCATTTAGTACATTCACAAAGTTGTACAACTGTCATCTCTATCTAGTTCCACATTTTCATTATCTCAATAGAAACCCCAAATACATTAAACAGTCACTCTCTATTAACTGTACACCCCCAAGCCTCTAACAACTCAGCACCTAAATATCTAAAAAAAATTTTTGGTACCAGGGATTGAACTTGGAACCTTGCAAAGCAAGGCTTGCGCTTGTGAAGCATGCAGCAGAACCACTGAATTAAATCCCTGGCCCAAATATCTAAATTTTGTACTAAATTAGAGTTTAAGTGATACCAGGTTCTGACAAAGAAACACTATAAACTGATGTGAAAATTTATGTACAATGATCAAGAAGATAAGCGTAAAACAGAAGGAAGACAGTTGGGACACCTTTATGCTAATTATCAGGTCAGAAATGCTGTTTCCTCACAACTAGATTTAGTGGCTGTTTTGGTTCTCAATGAGGAACAGGAAGATTCTATGTCATTTTCTTTCTTTTTTTTTTTATGTCATTTTATTTCTTAATCAGGCAAATTTTAACCTAAACCTTTTACCTAGGTGAGCGAGAGAATTTCTGGTACTTGCTGTGGTTAATGATTTTATGGTTTTAGGAATATAAAAAATATCAATGTGGTATGTGGTAGTTATTCTTCATAAATCTAAAATTTAGATTTACCTTTACAATTAAATCTCCTAAAGTAGAAAAAATTCTTTAAAATCCATCCATATATTCATCTATCTATCCACTCAAATATCCTAATAATAAAAAGCATGAAACTGTGTTAAGTCCCAGGATAGAAAGATTAAAAAAAAAATCATCCTTGTCTCATTAACAAATAGAAATGGACAATTGAACAAATAAGCTGGCAAGAACAGCATTCAACCTATTACAGATGGGGCACTTTCAGATTAAAAGATCTCTATGACTATGTGCCCCATATCTAAAAGAAAACCTGAAAAAGAAAGACCAGAGGCGACAATAGTTTATAAAATAAATTGGGTATCAGTGATATGTGGTCACTCTCCTTATGGCCCATGCTGCCCATTTTCTCCCGTTCATTTACTCTCTTTTACCATTATCAGTTATCCTGTTTATCTGCATGCCTAACTGAAGGCCACAGTAGTTTTCTGCCTTAAACTGGGAAGTGGTATGTTTATGTGTGTGCATATATAGGTGAAGGGTTTGGGGGGAAAAATCCCCCTTTTAAAAGTATTGTACTGTCATTCTGGCTGTGGATGGGGAAAGGGATAGCTAATAGAAAGAAAGAAATGGAAACATGGAGGGATATTCACAAATACTTCATGAAGTAGAAAGTAACAATTCTTTGAATTTATGGCAACCATTATTTGCCATTTACTTTGAACTAAATTTGACCAATCCACTCTCCCACAGTGTGTCTCCACTGATCTTACATTTCAGTGCTTAGAAGAGCACAGCCTGATTACCTAAAAATTTTACTTTCTAGATAATTTCTAAAATATTAAAGTTATTCAGACACTAATTCCTTCAACATCTTTTACACTTATAAAGCATTCTCTAGACTACTTAAAGAAATGGGAGTTTAAACATGAACAGAATGGACTAGAATGACAGGAGTTTGCTGGGCATTTTCAGTACTGCATTCAGAAAAAATAAATAGCATAGCTAGGAGTCTCTGGCATTGTCTTATGCTTTACATGATCTGTTCATAAAATTCCCCTTTTCAGTTTGTAAGAATATTCATCTAAAAGAAAAAAATGCTGTAAATATTTTAAGGACTTCTTTTAACCAGGGTAAAAGAAAAAGGAAAAAAGAAAGAAGAAAAAAAGAGGTTTTTGGGAACAAGTTAACATATAAAGTGTTTTATATAAAACATCAATTGTTTTATATACTTTGATAATCAGCAGTACCAGCTTTCATTTGTAATATGGTTTGTGGCACTGGAAGAAAAGGATTCTGTGATCCTTGAAGTGAATTATATCATAAATGCAAAGAGAAAATATTAAAAGCACATTTTCTTTAAAAAATAAAGCATTTTCCTCTTGTAAATTATAAATATAAACTATTAAAAAAAACTCCAGCTCAGAGTTCACAGTAATTTCAGAGTTAATATCAGAAAATACTTTATAACTCAAGATACTTGAAATACTGTGCATAGTTTAGATGTGTTTGAGGGTAATGAGAACTAGAAGAAAATGCTCAGGATACAAAAAATCAGGTAAGTAGATGAGTTGACCATATTTATGTTTTATCAATGTTTTATAACATAAAAATAAATTTAGAAATCACTGCTAAGAAGACGATGCAATGGAACCTCTTACTTTTCATAAATAATGAGTTAGAGTAGATTTTATAAATAAGTAGCCTAATGGTTTTAAATGAAGGAGATATAAACTGCTGATGACCTCGGTTTCTAGAACATTTATTTTTGTTCCCCATGACCAATTTGTTTTCAATTCCATTTTCATTGTTTTTTGTTTCCTAATAGACTTTCGCCCTATTTTTTTAAAAATCTGATTCTCTTCCCATTTTTTTTTTCATTTTTTCTACTTTCTGAACTTCTTTTACTGCCATTTTAAATACTTACTTTTTCTTTATCTTTATACTCTGACTCTTTACCCTAAAACATCCAATCAGCCTCCAAGTTGCTTCCTGGATGTCCCAAATATCCTACTTTAATTAACTTTCCGGGGGGGGGGGGTTAGCTCAGTGGTTTTGCCACCTGCCTCACAAGCACAAGGTCCCAAGTTCAATCCCAGGTTTAAAAAAAAAAAGTACCCAAATTAACTTTCTCAGAGTTCCTAAATCTGCTGCGTCTGCCTAGTCAGAATGCCATCACTCCATCTCTCCATAGTTATTTTTCTCATAACAATACAGCTAAGTGGTAAATTAATCAAAATTAAATAATGCTAAACGGTTGACAATCCTTCCAGCCCTAATCCTATCTTATATTTTCAGGAGGAAAATGTTTGCTAAATATTTTCAACTGGTAAGATAAAATATTGGGATTGAGGATGTGTGTGGAACTGAGGGCAGACTCCTTTAAACATAAACAATTTACTTTCTAATATATTCCTACCATGGAATAGGAAATAAGCTGTTGAACAGAAAACAGCTATTCTTACTAACTCCACTTGCTTCTTTGGGTCCACTGATGTATGTCCAACTTTTCAGATCCAGTGGGAATAAGAAAAGGAAAGATGGAGACTGTGTCAAAGGTTTGTGCTGGATTCCAATGTCTAAATGTAGACAATCCCATCAGTTGGAGGGTCCCAAGCACTGGTACTGGAATCATGAGAGAGTTCTGATTGTTTCCTGAGGCATGGACTCAGGCAGTCAGAAGGATCTCAAAATTTTTTTATCTGTACAGTGGAGCCTTGGTTCATGAACTTAATTTTCCCCAAGAGTCTGGTTGCAAACCCAATCAAATTCAATGGTTAGGTTCAATGTTGACCTTACAGGGAAATTTGATTTGGCTTGTGAATGATTCAGTATGCAGACAGAATCATGGAAAGAATTGTTTGTGAACCGAGGTATCGCTTATCTCTACTCTTCTTCTAGGTGATTACAGAAATATTTCTTGTGACTATATGAAAGTAATATTAATTACATCTTGTGGCTGAGTGTCATGGTACAGTAACAAACATCAAACTAAAATGAGCTTTGTTGTAAGCTGCAACACTTACAGTTTGGTTCATATGATAGGTTTTCTTTACTAATTAAAGAAACAGCAGTAATAACAACTAGGAGGGACATTAGAAATGTGTGATAAATGCTGGTTGTGTGAATAAATTCTGTGGTTATTTAACATGGTATGTGTCGCTGATTCAAACATTCACCAAGCACTTACTATTTACAAATCAGGGATTATCTTTATTTTATTTGTGGTAGTGGTGCAGATCTTGCTGAGATTTTATTGTGAGGATGAGGGAAGGCTTTATACTGCCTATGGCAGAGCCTCACTACTTACCCTCAACTTCTCTCCCTACAATAAATCTCTGGGTTCTCCCGTGCTATACTAACAAGTGGAGAACTGTTCTTCAGCCTCCTGAATTATAGCTTTACTTTGATCATCCATTAATTATTTACTACTAACTAGCCTGTGCTTTTAAAACTGCATTTGCAAAACAAGTATATCTCTGCTTTAGAAAACAAGATCACTGCCGGGGATTTAGCTCAGTGGTTCCACTGCCTGCTTTGGCAAGTGCAAGGACCCGAGTTTGATCCCCGGTATACCCCCCTACAAAAAAAAAAAAAATCTTAGGGAAAACAAGATCACCAGCTGAAAACACAGATCCAAAATCAGAATACACAGTATCAAAAGAGTGACCCTAAATAACACCTCTTCCCTGGACAACTACGTCCTTATACAGAAATACCTTTCAAGAACAACAGCGATGCAGACAGAACACAGGGATTACTACTATGTAATCACAGCCAATTTTCAGATGGCTGCTAAGACAGGGCATTTTATGTATGATGATACTTTCAACCATTTCAACTATTTAGCCTGATGAAAAGCGATTCCCAGGATACATTCACAGGGTCTACTTGAATAAACATACACATTCGTGTACATTCTTTTCACTGATATTCACAAAATCACAAATACATTCTGATAACCACAGATACCAAATTATGTGTCTACACACACTATTTCCAAATACATGTACTCTTCAAACCTTGAAAAATATATGCGCGCTCAAATTTATATTTATATTTGATATACAGGTCTATGTACCATTTTAAAATACCAAAATATTATTTGCTTCTTAAAAATCTTGCAAATATTACATATGTACAGGTAAGCCACTTATTGACTGATTGATTAATTTGGTACCCATGATCCATCTCAGGACCTTGTGCTTGCGAGACAGGTGGTGGCAACATTGAGCTAAATCCCCGTCCCTGTCCCAGTCCCAAGCCCTTTCTGAATTTTAAAAGGCACGGGGAAAAGTTGAAGCTGAGGGATTTGAACTTGAGAGATTTTTAAGGTCATCTGATTCTACTAGCTAACAGTATAAAAACTACAAATTTTTTAATACTTTCAAGACCATATTCTAAAATCCAAGTCAACTTATTTTTATATTTACCTGCCTAATAAATGTAATTTTAATAGAGAATAAACATTTACCAAGTCTTTATTCATTATGTTGCAATAAACTTAAGGCTACAATATGACTTTATGTCCACTAGATGGCTATTAAAAACAACAATGAAAAGAATGGAAGATAAGTGTTGGCAAAGATGCTGAAAAATTAAAATTCCTGCAACTTGCTGCTAGGAATATAAAATGTGCAGCCCTATGGAAAATGGTCTAGTCCTTAAAAGGTTAAACAGGCTGAGTGTGGTGGCACATGCCTGTAATCCCAGCACTCAGGAGGCTGAGCAGGAGGATGGCTGAGTTTGAGGTCAGCACGTGCTATACAGTAAGCTCAAGGCCAGCCTGAACTCCATAGTGAGACCGTCTTAAAAA
>NW_022900936.1:63675634-63683667 GCF_012274545.1 Fukomys damarensis
TAAAAAAAAAAAAAAAAAAAAAAAAAAAAGATTAAACAGAATTATCACGATTCAGTAGTATCCCCCTCAAATAATGGAAAACAAATATCCAACAAATACTTGCACATGAATGGTTACATAAGCACTATTCACAACAGCTGAAAGGTACAAAAAAACCAAATACATATCCATCAATAGGTAAATGAATAAGCAAAATGTGGTATGTCCACATAGTGGAGTATTTTGCAGCCATTAAAAAAAAAAATGAAGTACTGATACATGCTACATGGAATAATCTTGAAAACATGTTCAGTGAAAGAGGCCAGACAAAAGATTACATATTATATATCTGCATTTGTATGAAATACCTAAAATAGGTAAATCCATAGACACAAAAAGCAAAGCCAAGAGAGGGGCTAATGGAGAGTCACCGCACTTAATGGGAACAGGGCTTTCATTAGGAGCAGTGGAAATGTTTTGGAATTTGATACAAGTTGGTATGTGTCAAACACTGTGGCTGCACTAAATGCCACTGAGTTACTTTTAAAAAAATGGTTACTATGTAAATTTCACTTAAAAAAAAAGCTTAGAAATTCATAGAATTGTTCTTAAACTTAATTTTATTTAGTAATAATACATAATTTAAGCCACTGACTAAATAATTATTGTAATTATTTTTAAAATGGCACATGTAGCTGGGCATGGTGGTGCATGCCTATAATCTCAGCACTTGGGAGGCAGAGGCAGGATGATTGCCACAAGGACAGCCTGGGCTACATAAGACCCTATTTCAAAAAAAACAAAGACAAAACACTCAAATATAGCACAGGTAAAAAGTGGAACTGAACAATTTAAAAATCTTAGCAAATAAAAGGTTCAAATATCTCATTTTTGATACATGTGAATATACACAATGAAAAGTAGGTACCAAGTAAGTCTGGAAAAGAAACATTTTCCCAAATCTGTCCATCATAATTATCATATAGTATTTGAGACGTTACCAAGCCACGTTCCTGACAAAGGGTTTCTATGATTAATTAATTTTGAGATACAAAGTGTTCTTTGGATAAAACAGGGTGAAAAAAAAACTGTCTTCATTTATGAAACTTTTAAAGTCACTTGATGTAAGTGGTAAAAAAAGAGACAAAGAGATTTAACACTAACTCAGTAATTCCTAATGCTAAACAGGACTATACAATTCCAAGTGCCTGATGTCACTGTGCCCAAGCCATTTACTTACTTACTTAACTTACTTAATTACTTACTTACTTACTTATTTATTTATTTATTTATTGAGACAGGGTCTCACTATATACTTGAGACTGACCAGGAACGCACTATCTAGCCCAGGCTGGTTTTCAAATGCACAGTGATCCTCCTGGTTCAGCCTCCCAAGTGCTGGGATTACAGGAGCGTGTCACCATGCCCAGCTGCCCAAGCCTTTTAGAGATCACATTAAAAAGCAATCCAGTAAATACTTATATTGTATGAATAAACATATAAATACAACACAGAAGAAAATAAAACTTATGAGTGGGTGCTTATACACTTTTCAGTGGTGTCCTCATTTAGATGTAAAGAGTGCTTCACATTACAAATGTGATGACATATTCTAAAAGGTTAGTGCAGGACCAGGGATTTAGCTCAGTAGTTCCACTGCCTGCCTCACAAGCCCAAGGTCCTGAGTTCGATCCCTGGTACCAAAAAATAAAATAAAATAAAAGGCTAGATCAAAAAGTAGTTCTACTGATTACAAAGACATAGATGTAAAAGATGCAAACAAAGAACTGAAAATTTTGAGATGTTAAAAAAAATTATTTCCTCCTAAGTTAGTATATAATTTCTCATAATGTAACTGTAAATATATTCAAGAAATCAAATCAATTTGAGATTTTTTTTTATGGTACCAGAGATGAACTCAGGACCTTGAGCTTGCTAGGCAGGTGGTGGCACCACTGAGTTAAAGCCCCAGCCCTCCATTTGAGATCTTAATGGGAAAATGGGAGATAATTTTATATTCCAAGATTATCAGTGTGTGTCAGAAATGCAATTCTGCTACAAAGTGATTAGATAAAATAGTAATTATTTTGGAGTTGTGATTTTAATTTTCTCTACATTTCTTTTATGTTTCCGACTTTTCCTCTCTCTATATATAACCTTGATTTATAAGCCAGTAAAATCAAAAGGTCTAAAACTTACATGGCACAGGATCATAGAATCTTTGCTCTGAAAGAGGCCAACTGTCTCTCAGTTTAGCACTCTGTCAAATCAGAGTAAACCTATCTTTGATAATCTAGTATTATCCCGCTGTCTCCTGAATACTTCCAAGTACACAAATCAGCATATTGTGAAAATAACTTGTTTCATTGTTAACTGAAAGTTTCATCATTAATCTGTCAGTACAGTACTTTTATTCAATTTCTGTAATAGAGACAAGTTTATAAGTCCAAATAGGTACAGTTCTCTAATTTCCTGCTATTAGTTTCAATTTCATAATCTGAAGAACACAGGCTACTCTTTTTATAAGACTGTCCTTGAGGTATTTATGACAGCTATAAAGAGTATATTAATCTCTCTTCTAGCTCTATGTTCAATTCTGCTTTTATATATTCCCTACCCAACATTCACTTTTATTCTTAAATGGAGTATAAAGGGCCCCAAACAACATTTCAAATGGTTTCTGATCAGCTTTAAAGTTAGAATAAATAGTCCCAGGATATCAGACATTCTATGAAATGTAGTTTAAGGCTGTATGAGCACTGCCTGGCGTGGTGGCGTGTGCCTGTAATCCCAGCACTCAGGAGGCTGAGGCAGAAGGATCGCTGTGAGTTCGAGACCAGCCTGGGCTACACAGTGAGTTCCAGGTCAGTCATAACTACATTAGTGAGACCCTGTCCCAAAAAACCAAACACACACACACACACACACACACACAAAGGCCTACATGAGCACTGCTAGCAGTTACTATTGACAGCTTAAGTTTATAATCAACTACACTATACAAATAAGTCTATTTTGCTTTCATTTCTACTGCTTAGCCACATTCAATTTTAGAAAAGTTTACAGGAAAAAGCATTCAAAATATAAGAGAATGTAATTAGAATAAACAAAATGTATTTCTATTTGGTCCTAAAAGCCTCTCCCTCTACTTCTACATTTTCTAGCCTGACTAAGCTTACAACACAATCAACATACCCACTACTTATGTTTTATTTCGTCTGTAGGAAATTATACACTTTTTATGCTCAGTTAAGAAGAAAATAATATCATTAAGGGCACACAATTAAATGAATAAATCACTTGGGTTCTTAATCAGGGAGAAAGGAAAAGTAAACATAGAAAGGGTGAAGACATAATGACTACCCTTAAGATTTTAGGAAACCACCAATGAACACACAGACTTAGTTTTCCTTTTCATTTCTTCAGCAACTGCAACTATACCAAGTCCCAGTGAGGATGGGAATTCCTAAACCTGTATTTCTTTTATTTCTTTACTTATATGTTCTTAGAAAAGCTTTAATAGACTAGTTTTCCCTCTGTTTATAAGGTAATTGGATTGATATAAATACACTCACCAACTTATTTCTAGATTGCAAAAACAATGGTAATATTTTGTTTCAGATTCAAACCTAGGGTTATACTGTAATTACTGTAGCCTTATTAATGATAAACCTCACTCACAGAAATCCCTAAATTTCTGCTAAGACAAACTTTATTAAAATCTGCAAAAAAAATTAGAGAAACTATGCCTATCTGAATACTTTTATCTGCCAATATTTTCTTAAATACCATGCAAGATTGGCCTAATGCTTTGGGGACTGCACGTCCTACCTCCTGAAGTACTATGTTCACTGCTGTCCTCCCTAAATGTTCATTAATAAGTATGTCAATGCACATTCACATGTGAGTTTCCCAGAAATGGTAGAAGAGCTACATATTCAGAACTACCTTGAGTGGTAAAGTTGAAGAGTGCAGGTGTGTCTCGCCCATTCGGTAATTTGACATTTGGGTCCCGTAATTCATCAAAAAATGAATGTGCACAAGCTTCCAGTGGTGTGAGTCGGGCAGTTGGTGTATACTCCAGCAGACGGCTACACAGTGCAATTGCCTCTGGTGGAGTTCGGGGTCGGAAGACCTGAAGTACAAGGAAAGGAAAAGAACATTAATGTTTTATCATAAAAACCTAAGCAAATAACCCTGTGAGTACTTCATTAATTTCCATCATGTATAAAAATAGTTTCATTTGGGAAAGGAGACTTCTAGAACAAAAAGAGTTAACTTCATGTGATTCACCACATTGGGGTAAAAAGTAATTAAAGACTATGTGAGAAATGCTTAGAGAAAAATCTACACATGCTAATCATAAAAGCAGTACAAACATGCATATAAAATAGGACAGGCACATGACAAAGGCCCAGGTCTGGAGGCAAGCACAACTTGAAGAATATAAAAAACATTAAAGTTTAGACTGTTGTGGCACTAAATAAAAGACTGACTCTCTGGCATTATTTGTAACAGAACAATTATTAGTAATGAATGGCAATGTTCAAATTTGGCAAATATGGTAATTAATATTTTTTGGAAAAAGGTGTTATTCTAGGTCTACAAATGCAAACGCTTCTTAATAAGCAGAACCTACCATCATTTGAAGACGTTCTTGAGCACCTAGACTCAACAAAATATCTGTCATTGTTCTCTCAAGTAGCTGTTATCATTAATGTGACCAGGTCACTCATTTTTGAGTGAAATCAAGTGAAGGCTATATTACAGTAAAGTATAATTAAACAAATTTGCTTAAAGGAATAGATAGCTTTCTAGTCATCTGTGTCTTAAAAGGAATCAATACACAGAACTATGCAAATATACTTTATTCTAGATTATGCTAAAGAAATAAAAGGGGAAAATAGAAACAAACAAATAGATGGGCAAAGAGTCTTCAATATTAAAGAAAAGTGAGACATCCCTTAATAAAATAAAGGTGTGGTAATGAAGGTGGACAGACACAAAGGGAAGCAAACAGACATAAATGGAGGGGAAGGATCGTAAATGAGGAAGGACATGCAGACTTGGATAAAGACAAAGGTCTTGGGGAGACTAAGGTTCCCTCACAGCATACAGGTGAAGGCAGGAGAACTGGTCACAACTACCGTTCATTAGGTATTTACAAGACCATGAGTGGTTTCTATAAAAACTGAAAACTGTTTTAAAAAAACACACGCACAGTTCATTATTAAAAAACATTATTTTCCATGGAAACTGAGAAACTGGGTTTGAGTAGGATTGTAATTTATTTCAGAACCTAATAATCTTAGTCAATTTATTGGCTATATTAGAAAGCCCTTTGTAAGATCAAAAATCTGCCTTGTCTTCATGCTTTTGAGTACTCTTAGTTGAGAAACTTTATTATTTTATTTAAAATGCTTAGATCTTCCTGTATTTTTAGTCATTTCTTCCTCTCTTGCTTTCAAGGTCCATAATCAAATCCAGAATGCAAAAAGAAAATAGTCAGTGGGAAAACTAAGAAAATTGATCATAAAAGCATTACACGCTACCAGTATTTTATTCTTGGGGACAGTCTGCGTCTACTTGGCATTATATTAATTTATGTGCTAACTAATCCAATATGCTTAAGCACCAATAATGGTACCGCATAAGTAGAATTAAAAATAGTATCACATTAAAAATGAGTATTTCCTACTAAAATTCCAAATAGGGTTAGCTAGATGGTGAGTTATTTTAAATAAAAATTTTCATATTAATGAAGATTTCTGTGTTAAAGGTATTAATAAACCAGTATTGCAATCTTAAAAAGACTCCCATGTCTTTTTGTGTTTTACTGGCTATTATCGATCATGCAGTTTGGCATAAGATTTGTTTATTTTGTCAGAAATCCTAATTCAAGGAGTCAGAGTTAAAAACTATGAAGAAAAGAACTAATTCCAAGAACCTACATTAAAATCAAGATTTAATCTGCCTTTAAAAACCGTATCTGATGCTACTTTAAACCCTTGAAGAGCTCTCTTGATGAGAAAAGCCTTTGTTCAGTACTTCGTGGATAAAGGTTAAGTGGAAAATTATGTGGGGTTAAAACTCAGCATCTTCAACAGTTTAGATTTCTGATAATAATACAGGGTGTAGTAGCATGGAACTTTCAAAAATAAAAGTCCAAATTAGAAACTAGCTCATCTGAATTATCTCTAGCTAAAGAGAAGGATACCAACAACTCCTGAAATACTGGTTTTAGTATAGAAGTTTCTGTAGTCACATTATTTCTTGCTCATTGAAATTGTTTAACATCCAGAATCTTTGGTTTTATAGATCTTCATCAATATTTATTCTTGTAAGAATAATTTTAAAAACCCCACCATTCCTAAACTTCAATCTAGATGTCAAGGATCACCCAGGAGATTGACAATTTAAATATACCCCAAAACCTATACCATACAATTAATGAAAACATAGAACACAGCTACCTACACTGTTTTTACTACTCCATTTCAAGAATTATTTAAATTTTCACAAAATGTTTACCCCCAAGTTTTACAGACCTGCCCTGAAATTTTGGGAAAAAAAATTAAGTACATACCCGTACTCCTGAGGTGAAATGTCCTGTTCCTGACGAATCCTAAAGATGATAATGCAGTGAAATAATCCAAACAGGGAAAGTCAATCCAAAAGAGAATAGTCCAGCAAGGAAAAATATATCCAATGTTATAAGAAATCCATGGTGTAGGGGGACATAGAAAATGTTTATACAATTATAAACTTTAAACATCAGTAGCAAGTCCAAAATTTAAAAATTATTTCACCACAGTGTATGCCAAAAAAAATTTTGATTGTGCAATGGTGAGGCACAGTAAAGAAACATTTTAATTTGTTTATTATGTTCCAACGCCAGTGTGCTTATTAAAAAAATACAAAACCAAAAAAAGTTAAATCAAAATGAAATCTAGAAGTAAAGTTCCCAAAATAAAGTGGTCTTCTATGACCTGGATTCAACATCCATAGACATGGCTGGGAGGGGGCATATTAGCCTGCTTTTAAAGACATAGGTTTCCCAATATATTAATTTTTCACAATTAATATGTCCCAGTTACATAGTATAAACATTTTTTTGCTATAGAATTAGTGATGAGAGAAACATATTATATATTTAATTTGTGTAACTATATATTTCAAGCTAGATATTTTCAATTTGTGTGAGCTAAGAATGATTAGGCCACCGCGGATTATTCTCCATTTTTGGATTGACTTCCCTGCTAAAAGATGTTTATTTGTTGATATTCTCATTATCTTAGGACTCTTCAGGAAACTGACATATGACATCAGGAGTGCGGGTATAAACTTACTTTTTCTATATGGGCTTTGCCCCCTCATACCCTTGCACCCATCACTGAGGAAAAGTATAGAACATTCCTTTTGGAAAAATTCACTGAAAAAAGACCTATATTTTTTAGCACTACAAATTCAACACAGTTTCATCTGCAAATATGCCCAATTCACCCACCAAAAGCTAAACAAAAATTTATACAATAAACAATACAATTAAGGGACAGTCACAGTTACAGGTGACATGCATAGTAATGTACACCAACACCTAGGCACAACGGAGCCAAATATGTGAGGGAGGTGGCAGGGTCTATTATGTCTAGGTATTGAGAACAACAACAACAAAAAAAACAAAACGCATAACTCACCGATAGCTGTGAACTCCCTTGGGTATTCTAAGAGAATGTAACATTCTTTAGGATAGTTTCCAGTGGGAGAATTAAATATTTTACAAAAGTAAATAATCCGCGGATTACTTTTAGTCTGCAAACTAAGATTTAGTATATGGATCAAAATCCGGCCCATCAGAATAAAAATTCTCAGAATACAATCAGTTGGACAAAAATAGAAAACCATACTAAAAGACCTGACAGCACAAAGTAAGATTCAACTGGGCCAACTAACAATTAGTGAGCAGACTAAATATGGCCAGCCAAGTATGCAGCAAGGCCATGGAAATCCCAAAACACCCCTTTTAAAAACTAAAAGCAAAGGGCAAAAGAAAA
>NW_022900936.1:63684160-63700304 GCF_012274545.1 Fukomys damarensis
TATCTCCAACCAAAGTCTATGGTATTGAACAAATGCAAACAAATCCTTAAACAATTATTCAAAATACATTTGCATTTGGATGACCCAAAAAACGACACTGCTTATTTTCTTTCTATATGTCCTAAAACAGACTATGGCCATCAAAGTTCAAATTGGAACTTTTAAGACTGAATCTCAGCCCTTTAAAAATGGTTGTGTATAAAAAAAAAAATCTCACATCAAGCCCATAGTTAAGCTGCTTCTCAAACTTTAGCCAACTGTGCTGTATTACGCAGCCACATCAGAGCAATGTAAAAATGGTAACATTTTATAGCTAAAGACAGTGGTAATGAATTTAAGGAACACAGAGTAAGTGTTGTAATGGTTCCAAACAGCTACTCTTTACTAGTTTCATAATAAATTTACAACAGTGACACTGCTTTCTGGTCATAAACAAAATATAAGCACCCAGTTTATAAAATGAATAAACCATCAATATTCCTAAAGTACAATACAAAGTTGGCTCTCAGGTAACCTAATAATCATCTAAAATGATACAGTGTCATGGACCTGTTGAATAGCTGAACTTTCAGTAAGAAAAGAAATCAAGTATTTCAAAGTGCTTATATATAAGTCAATAATTAACTGGTCTATGCTATTTTAAAAACATTTTGGAAATGTTTTACATTGATCTAATGATGCAGTGACATGAGGTAACAATTCATTTTAATATTATCAAAAAAGGATATCCAGCAGCTACTGAAAACTGACTTTCAGAGAGTACACAAGCCACGCAGGTATGTTTGAAGTTAGCTTCTAATGAGGTGGGTATGCAAACTGAATATACTGCAAGCCTATTCAAGAGATATATTTTTCTAACTTCTGATGATAGTAGTTCCACCTTTAGGTAAGGAAAGTCAAGAATAAGAATCACAAAGTATACTGTATTTTCTTTAGCCATGACAGAGTATTCCATGAATTTCAGTTGCACTAATTCAAAAGCTAGTTGAGTTTTCTGAATTCTACTACACATAAGAAAATTATATGTAGACATCAGTATTTAACTATGCAATGCACTTTCTCCTAAATCATTCACTGATGGAATAGTACTACAGGCCTACATATTACATGGGATTTACCAAATTTCCACTTAACAAATTTAATCTTATTGTTAACAAAATAAGTTACTGGAGTTAGGATGGCTTTCCCAAGAATACATGAATACAGTATTTTCTTTCATCCACATCTTCCTACTTAAGCAATATTTAACTAGACTATAATTCCTAACCTTTTTCTGTATCTTTTTAAATCCTAATTCTCTTTTCAACAGCCTACCTCCTCTGCCATCTTTAAGGAGACTTCCTTTTTCCCCTCCAACATCTTCACTAAAGATCCACTTTGTAACTCCTACAAGAATGTGGAAAACCTTTGAACTATTATGTTATCAAGCATACAGTTATATAATACTTTACATTATTCAATACTTGCATTGACTGAGCTCTTCAAGGACAAGAACTATGTATTTTACTTTTGTATACCTTATGATACCTAGCACAGTAATGATTACACAGAACACACAAGATTTAAAGAACAAATGATAAATTAGATTTTTGTGTTCTTTTTCAGTCTATCCTTAATCCCATCTCTGTCCCCAATAAACAATCTTTAGAGAAAGTCCATGCACATAGGAAAATGGATATTACAAAAGGGGAGGAAGTAATTACTCTAGCACTAATAAAGATGCAGGTAGAAATTTCAGTAGAGGACATATTATATGTATCCAGGAAATGAATGATAATGGATCACTGTCCAGGTCAGAGGAAGTTGAATAATTATATAAAACATGGTTTACCATAAACAATACAACAAAATAGGTTACAGGGCAATCTTAGGAGCCCAAAGAAATCTGAAACATGGTTTTATGTTTTCGGAATCTATGCAAATGAAATGAGCAAAAGAGAGAAACCAAAAAATTTAGATACAGGAGATACGCAAGAAAAGTTGAACAGCAATCTTGATTTTGTGCTTTCCAGGATTCTCTGTAGGCATTTTTGGTAATGTAATGAAAAACAGTTAAACAGATAAATGCACAAATTCTGAAAAATCTTGTATTTAAAGGGTCAGGGGAAAAACATGGAAGAGTATGAAGAAAATGTTAAAATAAGTCTAAAGCGATTACTTTGATAGTTAAAACAGACCTCACAAATCAATTTTTTGCTCACTCTGTTAGCCAGTTGGGAATATTAGTATTCATTCACATTAAAGCATGTCAATAGTATTCTAAGAAATTAAGTATGCAGGATTAATTTTTGTGGATAATGCTTTCTAAGAACCATAAACTACAGACCTAAAACTTAGCAAATATTTTAAAGTAATTCATACCTATATTATCATTGTAAAAAGAGAAATTAGGAACTGCTGTAATATAAATAGTGTAACTTAGTAGATAATACAACAGTTATATAATGGGAACGCAGTGATCATGAAAAACTTGGAGAATAAGAAAATATTTCATGGATAGGGCTGGGATTTAGCTCAACAGCACAGCGCCTGCCTAGCAAGCACAGGTCTTCAGTTTGATCCCTGGTATCAAATTAAAAAAAAAAAAAATCCACGGGATAAGTGAGACCTTGAGATCTTCAGAAAGAGTAAGGCTTGGTGAACAGAAAAGAGAAAGAAGAGAATTCTAAGTAGGATGGAGAACAAAATGGCAAGAGATAGAAATAAATATGGCTTCCCAAGGTCACTTAGGAAAAAGTTGGATTACATCAGAAAATTCCACATGACTGCAATGTCTTTTAATATAAGCTAACCACTGAACAATACTCTCATATATGGCTAACATACTAAGTAGCCCTACAATGACTGGAGATCAGGGCCCTTGGGATTCTAATCTATTTCCTCCTAAAACACCAGTCGTATCACTTAAGACCTCTGATACTGAGAGAAAATATGCAGACATCTGTGTTACTTAACTGATCTTACAGGGTTATTTATTAAAAGGATAAAGTGGGAATATTTGTCTCACTGAAATTTAAACAAAAAGATAGCAAGATTAGGTACTCAAAACAAGGAAAACCAAAAACCCCGTACTACTACATAATAACCTTATTAAAAATTCCTAATCTAGCTAAATATAAACTTTAAAATTAATTTTCTAATAATACGCCTTTAAAGAGGAAGAAAGCTGGAGGCCTTGGGAAAATGACTAGTTTCAAGCAATGAAATACCCTAGGGAAGGCTAGCAAGAAGGCAAGAATTAAAACATGTTTCTGTAAAGGAAAGGTAGAAAAGATCAAGAACAGAGTGACTGAATAATCTGTCATCCAAACTGGAGTACTTTTGAGAGTAATGAATTACACTGAAATGAGAACATTATGAATCAGGACATAGAACCTGTCTTGTCATTTTATGTATTTTATGCCACATTTTCCTAAAGACTATGAGGATTCAAAGAATAATTTAAAACAGAAATGACATTATCACATATGCTTTTATTTGTTTTTCTGAGACAGGCTCTCGCTCACAATCCAGGATGGTCTTGAACTCAATCCTCCCACCTTAGCCTCCCAAGGACTGAGATTACATGCAAGTGTCATTACACCCAGCTCCCATACACATTTTTAAAAAGCTAACTTTGATAGCAATGGACTGAAATGATATGAAACTGAAGAGATAAAATTAGGAGGTGGTAGACTCTTTGACAATTCGATTACATGACAATGTCCTAAACTATAGTTAGGGCTATGGAGACAAGAAAAAAAGAAAAAAGAAAAAAGGAAGAAGGAAAAAGGGTGGGGGGAGAAGAAGAAGAGGACAAATCAGAAGATTATGTTGATGTAGAACTTTCACATTTTCTTAGAGCTAAAATAAAATAATCCTTTATAAGCATATCTGCATTTTCAAAAGAACCAGAAGAAAAGATGTAGGAGATAATCACTACCTTACAAAAGAAAAAAGCTGAGGCATAAACATTAACAGCAACAGTGTGTAGTCCCTCAGTTCATTTCTTACAGTCTTGTCACCCAACCTAGCCTTCACATTCTTTTTTTTTTTGGTACCGGGGATCGAACTCGGGTCCTTGCAAGGCAGGCCACTGAACCACTGAGCTAAATACCCGTCTCAGCCTTCACATTCTAACTGCAGAATTTAAGTTTCTTCACCTCTGGCTCTACTTAATTCTCAATCTACTTTTACCTCACTTCCTTTTATTTTCAATCTGGTTTCCTTCTTTGAAATGTACTACATACATCAATGTAGAGGGCCTATGTTCTCCCACATCCCATAATAATCCCTGCTTAAAACCATGAGCACCTACTTCTCTCCCTACTTCAAGCCACTATTACTGAATTAGGTCGCACCAGCTATTATGGAGTAGTCAAGGGCAACTTAATGGATTCCTGCCATACATCACTCTGGGACCATCTCAATGTTTTTGTTTTTCCTCTATCTTTCCCACATATCTGTTATCACTTCACCTTGTTATGTATTTTCACAGAAGATATTTTTTCCCTTAATCTTTATTTCTGACTGCTTTTTTGAGAAGCTACCAATCCCAGGGATCTAGCTGCACTACATGGTGGCTGAGGAGACCAGAGTTCACATTCACATACCACAGCTTTGGGAAATGGAACTGAAGTGGGTTCTAAATGGAAGACACCGAGAAAAAAGTGGGGGGATTCATTCTTGATTTTGACTCCTACTTACCAGATGCTAATGGCAAGATGATCTAGCCTTTCCTGATTATGCTGTATTTTTAAATTATTCTACTGGCTGCCCAGCATAAGACAGCATTTTTCAAGTTGCTGTCCACCATCATAATGGGGGAAGGGAGAGAAAGGGAATTGAACCACCTCTAGCAATCTTCTATTTTGCATTTCATAATAATCTATTTTAAAAAAATTAACAAAACCATATTTTGATCATGGAATTTATGTGCACCACCTGAATATGTGTACCGAGAAATTAACACGAATGAAATGAAAACCAAATTATGTTAAAGGACACTTGTATATGAATGAAATGTTCACAGTAATTCTAACAGAAAAGGTAGAACAAAATCATTATTCTACACATGGTACAGGAGTGAAATATAAGTAGAGGGGCTTTATATAAATTATTCAAGTTTGAATAATATTAGAATATTACAGAAACATCAGGAATCCAAGAAAGTGAAAGGAAAATTTAAAGCATACAAATTCATCATAGCTGTTCCGCTAGCTGAATTTTAATCAATCATTTCTCACATTCTACTCTGGCTAATACTTCCAATGTCAAGAGGTAATCCAAAGGAAAAATGCCAGCTATGACATACACTAATGTTGATTTTTTTTTTAAAAATGAGGACAGGGTTTGTTAAACAGGATTTCATGACCTTAGCATCTTCCATACATACATATATGGAGGATATAATCTGCTGAATACTTTGATTATACCAAAAAAAAAAAAAAGAGAGACAGAGCTTTTCTTGTCTTTTTGCTTCATAAAAATATTAAAGAAACAATGGAAATATTGATAGGTAAAACAGAAAATAAATCATACTCCTCTTACTAAAATCTAAGCACTTTGGCATATTTCCTTATTTACTCATTGCACAGAGTTCTGTTACTTTCTTCTTAATCTGGCTGAAATCATAGTATACTATAAATCACTTATTTTAACACTTTTAACTTGTAATAACTTTAATGGATTCAAATTAAATCCAAAATAAGCTACCTGGGATTTTCTGGGTTAGAGCCAAGTGAGAGCCCCTAAATATCTCCTGACTCAGATTCAAAATAAATCTTAAGTACAAAAATCCAACAATATTTTTATTGAAGATCATTTAATATTTATCAGAAATTTCTAAAAGAAAGGGAAGAACACGTTGGTATCTTGGTCAGTGAAGTCCTGTAATTCTGGCATTAAAATACTACTGAAGTTTTTGTTTCAAAAGGAAATAATAATTAGTAATGAGATTTTATGAAGAGATATAATGAGAAAGTAAGAACTTCAACGAAAGTTAACAGTTGAGTGCGGGCAGGCACACTTTGATTCTAAGAAGGGTCAATTACTTCATCTATAGCCCTAAGTTATTTCATTGGTTATTATAAATTATCTGAAACAATTAAATTAATTTCTTGATTCCCAGAAAAAAGTTATGTGGTCATTTAAAATACAGAATATCTCTGCCTAAATCATGTCAGTAGAAAGTTGACCATTCTAACCCCCAAAAAATATATAAGAAGACAATAAACAGTGTTTGGCACATGACTGGAAGCTTCAGAGAGTCAGTACTAAACATATGTGCACATATACTGAGAAATTTAATCCTGTCATTGTCACAAGCCACCTATGTCATCTTGGATAACCTGTTTTCTCTGCACACTCAATCACAAAATTGACAGGTCAAACTGAGTTGAAAACTTTTAAATAAAATATTTCTTAAAAATATTTTGATTAAGTACCAAAACAAAAACCATCTTTTTATAAATTCATAATTGTACTTTTTAGAACTGGTTCCCTCTAACGATAAGGGCTGGTGATACCCTAGAAATGCTTTCCATATATACTCCCAGAAAGATTCTATTTGCTTTTCAATAATGCTCCCAAAATATCAATAAGAAAGTAAGCAGGGGAAGAAAAAATATACATAAAAGAATATGGATAACGAATAATGCACCTTTATGTAAATAAACATATGAATTTTAAGTTGTCAAAGTTTATATATAAGATCCTGTGCCCCAGTATTTTAATGATACTGGTACCTTACCATGCAAGCAAATGAAGGCCCAGGCTCGAAACTCCACAGGAATTCAATAGGAACAAAACTATATACAATTAATGCAGCATGGAAGTACAACTATTCAACTCTCTTTGTGTGAAGAACTGCTAGACATTTATATCCGGGCACTTATTATGGTCTCCAAATAGTCTAAGAACACGGAGAAACCCAAGTTTGTGCTTTCTTAAAAAAAAGAAATTTTCACTCACTTTTGTCCAAGGATGTGCCTTAATTTGAGGGAATTTGAATTCTGTGTAGTTTGGGTTCATTTCTCTAATTTGCTCCCTTGTTGGTGTTCCAAGGACCTAGACAAAGAAAAAAAATTACATAATGCCATCTTTATCCAACACATTTACATATATAGTCTTTACATTTTAATGCACTAGTTTCACAGAAAAAAAACTGCAAAGTAAAAACATACAACAGCAAATAGTGCACTTTGTGGTATACTTTAAAACCATAACTGACTACAGATTCTACACCATATGCCCTAGGCAGACTTTAATGATGATAATAATGTTAAGTCTGGTTCATAAAAAAAAAAAAAAAATCAGTAAAAAGACTCAAGTAACCCTCTAGAGTTCCCTTTTCCCAGTGGATCTAAAAGTGATTGTATAGCTGCAAAAGCTATACTCAAGCTGACTTCACATTGCTGTGATCATAGTGTGTGTGCTAGTTTAAAACAGGTTAAAAAAAATGCATGAGGTCCTAGGCTTGATCCCCAACAAATGAAACACAATAAAAATTGAAAGAAAAATCATGTATCTTGGTTTTATCTAGAAAAATGTACTCGATTTACAATGATCACATATGAAATGAGAGTATCTTTTATTCACTTAGTAAGGTATAGCCGAAAATTATATTATCAATATGTTAACTAGGAGAACCTTACTCAAGTACTATTGTCATTAATCCCATTCAGTCACAGTGAGTGTCCCCTGTGTATCAGGAACAATACTGTGACTTACGGAGGATACAAAGAACAAAAGATTTCCTGCTACAATGGAACCACCTATTTGTGTACTTAAAAAAGTACAACTATAGAAGGCAAAAACATTACTATACTAGGCACTGGACAAAGGTGGTATAAAACAGGTGTCCGGAAGGAACCTTAAATACTAAAAATGAGCACTTTGAAGAAACCCTATGACCTAGTATAAAACAAGTTTAATGACATATTACACTATTTATAATTAAAGGACACTGCAAAGATGGACAGTAATGCAATCACAAGTACTTAACTTGCAGTGGCAACCAGTGAATATCCAGGATAATTCTATAACCATTCTGGGCAGGGTGAGAATGTCTATAATTTTTGTTGGTTCTAATTCTCTAGACTCCATTAAACCTCCAAGAACTTCATAAAAAATCTTAAATAGTTGTTCTTAAAAAGATACTCGAGAAAATGCCAAGAAAGACAAATTACACCTGAGGTTTGAAAGCATATTCTGCAAATACATAGACTCTTATAATTCAGAAGGGACATTTGCACTGACAGTTTCATTGAGGCACTGTTCACACTAGCCAAGATATGGACTCAACCTAGATGCCCACTGACAGACACACAGATTTTAAAATGTGGTAAATATACACAATGGAGTATTATTTAGCCATAAAAAGAATAAAATTCTGTCAATTACAGCAATACAGACAGTCCTAGAGGACACTATGTTAAGTAAAATAAGTTAGGCATAGAAAGGTATGTACAGCACCTTTTCACTTACATGTGGAAATGAAAACACCGATCTCGAAAAAACAGGGAACACAACAGTGATTATCAGACCCTGGCAAGGGTATGCAGATTAGGAGGGATGGAGAGAGATGGTATATGGGTATAGGGGTGCAGCTGGCAAGAAGAGCATCTAAAGTTCTGTGTTGCAGTAGGATTAAATATGGTTGACAAGTATTTCAAAATAACTAGCAGAAAAGATACTGAATATATTCAACAGGAAGAAATGATGTCTCCAGTAGTGCCAATAGCCATGCTTATTACTCATGCATACTTGTATCAAAATGTTACAGGGTGTCCCATAATGAGTAACTACAATGTGTCAACCAAAAATAAAGATAATAACCAATTAAAAAAGATATAGACACTTCACCAAAGACAACATAAAGACAGTAAATACACACACATAGAGCTTTTCAACACCTTTAAATTATCATGGAAACCTTAGTTAAGTCTACAGGATATCACTACATATCAAATAGCAAGGCTAAAATTAAAGGATTTTGCATACCATGCCTCAGCCAAGACACAGAATAACCGAACCAGTGTAGAACAACTCTCAGTGCTGCTGGTGAAAATGTAAAATGGCCTAGCATAGACATCCTATTATTTTTGTATGCTCCATGTTTAATTTTTCTCTTAACATTCAATTAGAATTATTTAAAAATTCTTCCTTATTATTTAAAAAAGTATTAAGATGAAGTTCTCCCTCAGGATGGCCAGCAGAGAATTCAACTTATATTACAAAGTAGAAGAAATATAAGAACCGCCTACAAATCAAACACTAAAGAGTATCAAAGTCTTCTTCAGACAAGGAAAAAGCAATTATTCATTAGTGATATCTAATGATAAACCAGTTAAAACAAGACACTGAGGAACAATTAAAAAATGCATATAACTTGGGCCAGGGATTTTGCTCAGTAGTTCCACTGCTTACCTCGCAAGTGCAAGGTCCCGAGTTCAATCCTCAGTACCAAAAAAAAAAAGAAAGAAAGAAAGAAAGTTTCCAACTCTTAAGAGTTACAAGTGGGCCTAGAAAATCACTTAAAAAAAAAAGAAAAAGGAAATGAAAACTAGATGGGAGACCTTCTACTCTAGAAGTCTACAAACTTTTTCTGGGAAGTCAAAGGAAGTTGGCATGAAGACCTCCTTTCTGACCTATATAACACCAGTCATGAGAACAAGCTGAACATAATCACCTGAAATGAGTTCAGTGGAGAGAGCAAATTTAACTTCTCCTTTCAAAAAAGTACATAAGAGAGAAAAAGGAAGGTAAAGAGTCATTAATTGAGTTTATAGTGTGTAAAGGCACAGTAACAGCAGTGCGATAATTTTTCTTCCTCATTTCAAGTTTTACAGATACTACATTACCCCATTTTGCACTTGAAGAAACCTAAGGCTGACCGAACCTCAAAGTTAGTTTGTTAGTAGCAGATAAGAGATACAAATGTTTGTGTAAATGACTCTCCAAAAATGAGTAAATGACTGGGGTTCACCCAGTACTAAGAGCAGAAAAACAGGGAGTTAAAAACATAACATAAAATAATTTCTCTTAAACTTCATTGATTATACAATAAAAAGAATCTTGAGTTCTTTTGAACTGTGATTTATTAAAATTTCAGAAGTTAAAATAATATTTAAAAAGACTTTTTGGGGCAGGGGATTTGGCTCAGTGGCTCTGCCGTCTGCCTCCCAAGCTCAAAGACCCAAGTTTGATCCCTGGTACAAAAAACAAAACAAAACAACAAAAAAACTTCATTTCTGGTACCAGAGATGGAACTTAGGACGTTGTACTTGTGAGGCAGGAAGTGGCACATAGGTGGCGGCACAGAGCTAAATCCCCAGACCAAAAAAGACTTTGACAACCTGAAAACACACCTAATTTAAACAAAATCTACTCATGATAGTAATCCAATTTATTAAAAATATCTTGAACTGTTATTAACCAGTCATAGGTAACAGAAGACTAATATGAAATACAGTTTTCTTTTCGAGACCGGGTCTTGTTAGGTAGTTGTAACTGGCTGAACAAGATCAAAGAGTACAACACATCTAAAACTTACTGTAAGATGCTTCATTAACTTATAAAAATTTTAACTGATCTAGCAAATTTGATAAGTCACTTTTCAGGCTTTCAAAGCTGTAGAATCATACTGTAAATACCTTACCTGCACATGCTTGGCTATATCTGCATTAGTGAGCACAAAATCACTAATAAACATACTAGGAGGACAGCCTCTTAAGTGATTTTTTTTCATGTGTAAAATTTTGATTGGAATGTGAAATACTTTCAATGTGAATAGGCAAGTTTTACAAATGGACATATTACAAGTAATTTTAATTATTCTGAATTTCAGGGCTTAACTTGCAAAACTACTGTTGCTACTTTGGATATTAATCCCTTGTTGGGAAGTTTGCAGTTTTCTCCCATTCTGCAGTTTGTTTCCACTTTTGATTATTTATTTTTCTGTGCAGCAACTTCCTAGGTTGATATAATCCCATGTATCTATTTTTGGTTTCATTGCCCATACTTTTGGAAACTTATCTCCCAAAATCATTCTCTATATTGTCTTAAAAGTGTTTTACCCATGTTTTCTTTTAGCAGTTTCACAGTTGCAGGTCTTACATTTAGGTCTTTGATCCACGGTGAGTTGGTTTTATCCCATGGTAAGAGATAAGGGTCTAATTTCTCTCTTTTGCACATGGGTATCTAGTTTTTCCAGCAAAATGTATTAAAGATACTGTCCTCTCTCCATTATATATTTTTGGAGACTGTGTATATTGTAGATGTGCAGATTTATTTCAGATATTTATTTCATTTGTTTATTTTAGATGTATGGGTTCTTCATTCTGTTATAGACACTGGTCTATGTGTTGATTTGGATGCCACATCATGCTGTTTGAATTACCACAGCTTTGGGATATGTTTTGAGGTCAGGTATTGTGATACCTCCAGCTTTGTTCCTTTTTGTTCAAGACTGCCTTGGTTATTCAGGGTCCTTTGCTGTTTCCTATGAATTTTCAGATTGTTTTTTCTAGAAATGTTCTGTATCTTTACCATAGTAGTAGTTATAAGGATAAGTATGTTTGTTAAAGCTCAGTAAACTATACACTTAAAATAGCTACATTTTATTACATTTAAATGACATCTCTATCAACTTGATTTAAAGGGGAAAAAAAGACCATTATGTAATTTGTATTACCTTTACTATACTAAATACATATCAAACGTTTATCCTCTTTAGTTGCTACTAGGTTAGCACTAATATCAGAGTCAAGCCTACTAAAATCAGAACTGTTTTATATATAATCTGCATATTCTTTCAAAAACATAGTCAAGAAATAGTTTAAAAAACTTTTTCAGTCTCTAAAGTCATTTACCTAATCAAAGTATTTAGTTCCTATCCTCAAGAAACTCTAGAACAGACAGATTTACACATGAATCAAGAATACTCAGCAGAGACTAGCGCAAAAACAAGCACAATACTGTGTGAGGTCAAAGTGCTACACTGCACTAAGGTAAGGAAGGGATTCAGGAAAAGTCCTAGAAGGAGAGACAAGCTGATTTTACTTAAGAAATCTAGGAAACAAATGAGTTAAAAGCACATTCTATGCATTAGAGGTGGAAAACAGCATAATAATACAGAAAAAGAATTGGACAGTAAATGGATGAATATTAAAGGCCAAAAAGTAAGCAAGTGGCATATTATGAAAAGCAAAAATTCCAAATGCATGACCATTTATCTGTAACTTGTACCACAAATAAAAATCATTTGGACAGATCAAGTGTTTCAATTTCTGGCTATACCTTCAGATTTTATATTAAATTTTTTAAGGTTTAGAACATATTTTTGCCTGATTTACTCCAACTGAATTATGTATTAGGAATTTTTGAAATTGGACAATTAAAGATAAAAAAAGATGTTTGACATGAACCTCATTTCACACACATCTTCCATTTCTCTTGAATTTTAAGATATGGGACTTTTTTCTTTCAAAACTTTGAGAACATACATTTTTAAAAGAAAATTATTTCTGACTTCCTTAAAACTAATTCCTTTCATCACTTAAGGAAACTAAACTGGAAATGTTTTATGTACTCTTCTGTATGATATTTCACACAGAAAAAGAGAAAGGGGAAATGCTAAAAATCATCACATCAATGAGAAGAGAATGCATTCTCAGCTGTCTATTATAAGAGTTCACAACTTTCCTGTTTGTCTAAAATATACCTTTTCTTTTTTCCACCATTCTAAAACATCATGGGCATGGGTGGTAGAAAGGTATAAAGAGTCAGCTTTGCTATAGTCTTTTGGTGGTGCTATCCATCAGTCATCTCAACTGTACCTGGTTCCACCATATTTCTTGTAATATTTTTCCACTTACTTAAAAATTTACCCAAACACTGAGGTCTAAATTTTGAATTAATAATTATTTACTTCAAAGAAATTTTAAAAAGCCCAAGGAAGCATCTAATTCAGGCTCTGAAATTGTTTTTCATAGGATTGCTTTTCTATAGCTGAACACCAGGGGTCGCCAAACTTCAGCAATAGAGCTGCAAATGAAGGTCCTTAAAAGCCACGTGTGGAAAAACTATAATGGTACACAAGATCCTAATGGGATAATTAATAGTGTGAAATAGGAAGAAATGGGCTAAAGGTGTAGGGAAAGAGGGAAGGATAGGGGAAAGGGAACAAGGGAAAAGAAAAAAATATGAGAAAATGAAAAAATGGAAATAAAGTGTTTGTAAATGGGGAGGGGGGAGAAGGGGTGAAGGGAGGGCAGGGACAAGGGAAAAAATGAGAACCAAGACCTGTCATGTGAAGGTACAGGATCCCTATGATAAATGTAACTGTATTGTATACCTGCACTGTACCAATAAACTCAATAAAAAGAAAAAAAAGCCACGTGTGAAGTTCAATAAATCATATTAGAAATATGTAATTCCTCTGCTTAAAATCCTGCTGTAGTATCCAACCTCCTGTAGTGATCTGGCCACTGCTCACAGCTCCAGACTTCTCTTTCCTGACAAACTCATATCCTCTACTGCTTTCAAGTGTCCTCTGCCTCCTTTTAATTTATCTTTGAACTCCTTGAAGGCAAGGGCACCATTATATTCTAGGCTAAGCATCTAGCAACAATCGTTCACTAAATCAATACATGTATATATGTATGTAGTTAAGGTGGTGCACACCTCGAAAAACTAATGGGACAATAAGGGTAGGCTAATACATTAAATTCAATAAAAGCATTTAAAACAGGTGAAAAAATTGTATAACACAATACCACTCAAAAACTATTGTATGAATGGTTTAATAATTATTTTTCTTTCTTTTCTGCATAAAAGAACCATATAGTCAACTTGGAAAACAATTAGTTGGCTTCCTACATCCCAAGCTTGACAATTTTCAAATTAATTTGAAAATTAGAAAACATATATTCTATTTCAAAGTACCAGTCTTGTAATGAGGACGGAATTACTATTATACATTTTTTACTTCTGGAGGACTCTTGTGAAATGTCCTCTGGAACTCCCCTAAAATGTACATTTTTTCCTTTATTGGGGGAGATGGTGCTGGGCATTGAAGCCAGAGACCTGTACATTTCAGGCAAGAGCTCTGCCACTGTGCTACATCCCTAGTGCAGCTTTCCCCACTCCAAACATACAGTAGCTAAAATAATAAGCTCTTAATATTACCAATTTTATCAGATTCCTACCTCTTCTCTATCTGACAGTAATTCTGAGATAAGCCACCTTGTTCTTGTGATGCAGTTTCCCTTTCAAGAGTTACTTTCCAAATCGTAAAAGCCAAGTAGTACAATTCCATGGCAGCAGCAATCCAAGTCATAAGAATTCAGTGAAGAGTACAGCTGAAGAACTTGGGTATTTATCATCTTAAGGAGAGTGAACTAGCAAAGGGTCCCTTTATACATGCCCATGTTCTTTCTATTCCACTTACTCTGACCATTTGTTGCTTAACTCAAGTTGTGCTTCTCTCCCCTTCTTTTTTTTTTTAAGGGCAGGCAGAGAGAGGTGGAAAGGTACAAATGAGAAGTCCTCTAGGTTCCTTGAAACATTTTGATCACTTAATTGCCTTCCTTAAATACGGTGGAAACAGCAAAAGTACCTTATCAATATGGAGATGCTCCCAATCATCTTTTAAAAATAATGGCTTTGAGATACACTTCATATGATGAAATCTGTCTCACCAAAGTCTGCAATTCAGTGGTTTTTAGTATATTTGCAGAGGTGTGCATCCATCACTGCTATCTAATGTTAGAACACATTCACACCTCCTAACATGTTCACATAACCCATTTCCACTCCACCTAGTTCTGACAACCAAGCCTATTTTTTGTCTCCACAATTCTGCCTATCTGGACACTTTATATCATGAAATCATGTAATATGTCATTTGTGTGACATTTTCTTATCCATTCATTATGTGACAGACAACTGTTCCCATTTTTTGGCTATAAATTTTGCTATGAGCCCGATACTCAAGTTCTGTGTGGACATGTTTTCAATCCAGTGGACTGTGTAGCTATGAATTGAACTGATGGACTCATGGTAGGTACCTCAATGTTAAATGTTGACAGGAAGAGCCAAACTGCACCATTTTACAGTCTAACCAGTAAATGTGTGAGGATTCCAATTTCTCCACATTCTCACCAACTTTTACTATAATTTTTTACAACCTAGTATGATGTAGTATTCATTATGATTATCAATGTGCATTTCCCTGATGCCTAATGATGTTGAGTAGACTTTTTATTGTTGAATTGTAAGAATTTCCTATATACATTGTATATCCTGGATACCAAGTACACGACAAACACAAGACTTATAAAAACTCTGCCCTTAAATTTGGTGGCATACTCAAGTATTTTGAAGTGTGAGAGTCTTTAATGTTGATGAAGTCTAATTTATCTTTTTTTTTTTGGTCGTCATTTGTGCTTTTCAATCACCTCTAAAAACTACTGCCTAACCGATGGCCACAAAGATTACATTTCTTTCCTTCTAAGAGTCTTATAGTTTGGCTCTTACACTTAGGTCTTTAATCCATTATGAGTTCATTTTGTAAAACTGACAAACAGGGTTATATTGTTATAATATATGTATATATTATAGAATTATTAAATCAAGTTAATTTACCTATCCACTACTTTAAATACTTATCATTTATTTCTAACTGCAGCTTTCTATCCTTTGATCAATGTCTCTGATAACCACTCCATTCTATTCTCTACTGAGTTTCTTTGGTCAGGGAAAACATTTTATTAATGTAAAAAAGCAGTGAGTGAGGCAGTTATCATCAATAATTATTTCAATATCTCCTTTACTCATTTATTTTAAAAATATAGGCATCATAATATGTGTACTTTCTGCAAAGAATTAGTATCAATTGCAACCATAATTTCTTGAACTAATAAAAAATTGTAAGTTTCTTTCTGAGCTCTAGAGCCAACAATCACTGGAAACTATGTAAATTTTGGCATTTATTCATTTTCCTAGGGGAAAGCATCTACTGTTATTAACAGGTTTTGAGTGGTCCATTATCCAAAAAATTATTAAAAGTGACTACAGTGATTAGTAATGAGCACAGAAAATTTAAAATAATAATACAGGGCCTAGCTCAGTGGTTCTGCCGCCTGTCTTGCCAAGTGCAAGG
>NW_022900936.1:63700513-63725355 GCF_012274545.1 Fukomys damarensis
AAAAAAAAAAAAAAAAACAAAGAAAGAAAGAAAAGGAATTAAGCATCAACAAAAACTTTGTTTATACATTACATACAATATATATAAGAAGTAAAAATCTGTACCACAATGTGTAATGAAGTGCACTTAGATTTTCTGAGTGAAAAAAAAAATCTAGTAACTGGTCCCTGCTGTCTGTTAACAATACAAAGGTTCTATGACAAAACAGCACAAGAAATATAACCAAATACATAATTAAAATGCATGTTCACAAAGAAAGGTGATGGGTTCATCAAAACCTTAAAGAGGGCCGGGGATTTGGTTCAGTGGTTTTGCTGCCTGCCTTGCAAGCTCAAGGGCTAGAGTTTGATTCCTGGTGAAAAAAAAAAAAAAAAAAAATTCACACCCAAAAACTTAAGAGGAAAAAATAATCTTATATTTATTACACTCTGATTTAGTATATTCAAACATATTAGAAGACTGTCAGGAAAGGAGTATGTACATAGGTATTGAACAAAGTATAATATGGGGATAAGATACAGTAAATGAAACTCTAAAATGCTTGCTAAACAAAAATGGTAAGATAAGGTTGAAAGCAGAAGAACTAACCATCACATTGATTACTTTAGCTGAAGCAAAATAAAATTGAGTCTAGGAAGATTTCAAACTGATTTGGTATATTCATTACAATGAGATTTAGAGGTTGTTTCCTTTAGTTGCCGGTAACAAAGTAACAGTAAGTAATACTATGACTAAATATGTTCTGGATCTCAAGTTGGCATTAAGAATTGTACCGCTATCTCTAAATAACAGAATTCCATCAAAAGAGTTGGCTACACTAACAGAGAATGAGATTTCACTATTCTATCTCTCCTGCATATGATGGTGGTAGTAATATACTGATGATGATGATGATAATGAATAATACTTACATTTCTAGGGTTAATATAAGAATTATATGTAGCAATAAACTTAAACAGTGATTAGCCGAGTGCCTGGGACAAAGTAAATTCTCATTATGTGATGGCTTTTGTGATCAGCAGTGGTTTCCCAATATTTGAGAACAGAAAATCTTGAAGCCAGAAATTCACTGATTTGTCTAAATGATACTACAAACAAACATCAGTCAAATTAAAAGACTAGGAAAACGACATCTGTAATATAATGTGGTTTTCTTACCTCTGTAACTTTTGTTTACTAACAAAAGATTCCAGAATAAAACAATCAAAAGTATTTATTCTTTTCTAGTTTCTATGACTGGAAAAAAGACATGATTACTCATATAAAACAAAACACATCAGTGAACAGTAAAAAGCAAAAAGCAAAAAAAGTTCTCTTTTTGTCCTTATTCTTAAATTTCACTCTCTACTGGTAAAAATGAAAGTCTTCTCAATCTTATCTTACTGATAAGCCAATCTATTTGGCTGCAATACCATAATAAAAATATTTTCTTAAATCGAATTTCTTATATAGAATTTCTCTTAGAGTTTACTAGCTTTTACCTCGTAAGAGCTACCTACAGATATTCACACTGAATAGAGAAAAACTAAATAATTTAATAAAGGTGTTTTACATAAACTTAAAATTGCCACATACAAAATTTTCTTTTTCGTTTTTATAACTTTATTGTCTACATAATGATGCCAAATTTTAAATGAAGAAAAAAATAACATTAAAATGTAAACCAAGAGTCAATATTTGGTTAATTGCAAGTAAGAAGCTATTGAAAGTAAATTATACTACATTTCTATTAATTGTAATTAAAAATAGTTCTTGGACACGTAGTTCAACAGAAATGAGTATTTCAACAGTATAGTTAACAAAGCAAACAAAAACATTGCCAATGAATTTTTCTTTAAACTGTTTGAAGTAGAGCTAACTTACAAATTACAGCATAAATCAGAATAATACAAATTCCTATGTCTTTTGGCAGCAATTTTGTTACACGTATTAATTAAAAGCAAGTTCCTAATATCTCAAATCTTTCAAACATGATTACTATAAAAGTTAATGGTAAATATTTTCACTATTTAAAAATGCTTTGGGAAGTATTCTTTCTTTTTTTTCTCAAGGTTCTCTTCTTTGAGGAACCAAGAAACTTATAGGTCCACATATATTTCTCCCATTTTATTATTACAAAATTTTATTATTGTATAGGACTGCAATATTGATTATGCCCAAAGGAGGCTTCAGCAGTGCAGGCTATAAAGAGTTAACCCCAAAATTGGCTTGTTTATAGAAGTGATTCCAGCCAAAGACTATGTGCCGAGGTCAGAGTAACTCACACCCAAATTCCATTACCACAGCTAAAATTTTCTTAAGTAGAAGGACAATGTTCTAATGAAACCATGTATTTTGTCTATTCTGTTCCTAATTCGAGAATGCTTTTTCTTTTCCTTTACAAGACTTGTCTCCATTAGTTTCCACAGAAATTGCACGCCTGCACATCCTTGAATGTAGTTCACCTTTACCCCAATTGATGACCAATAAATAGCAGTGGACTGTACTGGCCTATGCCTTTTTTTGGTTGCACCGGCATTGGTTGTCTTGGTGTCTTTCTTCTAGTTGTTTTTTTTCACAGGCTTGCAATGTACACTGAGCAGGAGACTGGAGCCCACTGCAGAGGCTTCTGGTAATGTTTCAGAGGTCCCCAGTAAATATCAGTATGTTTAATGTTAGGTTTTTCCTAGAAGAGACACCAAATTTGAAAGGCGAGTCCCTAAAACTATGGAAGTTGTATTGAAATTGTTGTAAGGTGGGACCTTTGACAAAGTCTGTCCTAAAACTCTTCCATTTAAAAAGCAGTAAGCCAAAAAATTACTAGAACATAAGTAAATATTTATGGAATAAAGTGTATTTCTAGGAATATTAATACATTTTAAACATTTTAAAGGTCTAGAGAAAGGTTAGTTCCTCTCAAACTTTCCATTTTTGTGACATTTTAAACCAGAAATTGTACTTGGATTAAAGCTGACCTTCCCATACTTGAAATTCATATTTTAAAATTGAAAATGGGAAAGTAGTGGCAAAAACTATTAGTAAAACCTACAGTATTCTCAGGTCCAAGACTTCCTAGATTGCTTAAATTTCAACACATTTAGGGGATTTTGCATATGAAATTAACTTTATAAAGTTAAATGCTTTTCATGGTTAGAAATGATTTTTTATGACATTCCGTTCTACTCCATTTTATACTTTAAGCTTATTCTGAAGAAAATGTATCTGAATTTTTAGTAAATATTTTGTAGATGTTTTCTTGTAGAGGATAAGGAAGATCAAAAAGATTAGCTACTCTTTGGTAGAATTAGTTCAATTTATCAAACTATGTTACCCAAGCTATAAATTACTGGCATGTACAAATGATTCAATAAAATGTAATTGTGTGTGTGTGTGTGTGTGTGTGTGTATATATTTTTTTATGACCACCACATTAACTTATTAGCTCCCAGTTGATTCCAATTTTATGTATGGGCAATGGTCTAACAGTTTAATTCAATCAAAATCTTTAATGAAAACTACTTTGGTGCTCTTGGATCCTAAAAACATAATAAAAGAAAGTCCCACCTTAGGAAGTTTATAGATTAATGAGGCTAATCTACCATATAAAAGCCTTCATGAAATTTGCTATATGATTACCCATTTACACTTTTTGCTTAAATTTAAAGTGCTTAATGACTATTATTTCAGAAAGCTTGAAAACTGAACTGGGCAACTATAGATCATCTTTCATAGAAAACTCAAAACCAATTTTAAAGTCCTACAAATTTCAAATCTAATCCAAAAAGATTGACTAAAACTGGCACAAAAACGCTCTAACTGTAAAGGTTATGCAAGTATTTGCAAGCCTATTTCCACAGCTACATGAGCAACTTCATTTATATCATATATTAATTAAAGCTAATGACAAAATAAATCACCATACAATTTAAAATATAATTAGTAGAGAAATGACACAAATTCAAATGAGTTAAATGTATAGAGCAAATAAATGGCAGTATGGCCAGGGAAATATAGTACAGCAAACTCAAATACATAAAGTGAAAGTCTAGGGATTAAAAAAAGCAAGATCAGGAAACTATAGTCTCTTCCTTGCTTTGGTAGGGCTCATCAACTAAGAATTAATTTCTACAGATTTTCATCAATATGATGATAGGGAATGTTGCGAACTACAATTAAGAGATATACTATACCTCTCAGAAACAACTTATTCTTCTCCAAAGACCTTTTTTATTAAAAAAAAAAATCTACAAAATTATCATGTTTTGAATTTCATCAATAAAAATTCATAGAAATGTTTTTTGTAGAACTCTACACTAAAATTATAGCATTCTGAAAAAGAGAGAGAAGAGGATATAAGAAGATAGAAAGATATCCCTTGCTCCTGGGTAGGAAGAATCAACATAGTGAAAATGGCCATACTTCCAAAACTACCATACAGATTCAATGCAATCCAGATTGAAATTCCAACAGTGTATTTCACAGAACTTGAGAAAACTATCCAAAAATTCATTTGGAACCAGAAGAGACCTAGAATAGCAAAAACCATTCTAGCCAACAGAGACATGGCAGGGGGCATCACAATTCCCAACTTGAAACTATACTGCAAAACCACTGTGATAAAAACAGCATGGTACTGGCAAAGAAACAGACCCGAGGATCAATAAAATGGATCAGAAGATGCAGAAACAACACTAGAAATACTCAGCTACCTCATCTTTGACAAAGGAGCCAACCACCCTCTCTGGAGGAAAGACAGTCTCTTTAATAAATGGTTTTGAAAAAACTGGCTTTCAATTTGCCAAAGATTAAAACTAGATCCCTATCTTTCACCATGCACTAAACTAAAATCCAAGTGGATTAAAGATTTAAATATCAAAACAGAAACACTAAACTTACTGGAAAGTAAATTAGGTAGAACTCTCAAAGACACTGTCATAGGAGAAGACGTTATGAACAAATCCTCAGCAGCATGAGAACCGGCACAAAGAATCAACAACTGGGATCTCATTGTATTGAAATGTTTTTGTAGGACAAGAGAAACCACCAACAGAGCTAAGAGACAACCTTTAATGTTAGAAAATTTTTTTACCAGCTACTCCTCAGACAAAGGACTACTATCTAGAATATATAAAGAACTAAAAAAAAATTAGACCCCCTCCCAAATACAAATACCCGATCCAAAAATGGGCATCTGAAATGAACAGACATTTCTCAGACAAACAAGTAAAAGCAGCAAATAAACATATGAAAAAATGTTCCACATCACTGGGCATCTGAGAGATGCAAATGAAAACAACACTGAGATTCCACCTCATCCCACAAAGAATGGCTGCTATCAAGAAATCAACCAATAACAAATGCTGGCAGAGCTGTGGGGAGAAAGAAACCCTTCTCCATTGTTGGTGGGAGTGCAGACTGGTGCAACCACTGTGGAAATCAATATGGAGATACCTCAAAGAACTAGGATTAGAGATCCCACTTGACCCACCTATCTCTCTCCTGGGTATCTTTCCAAAAGAATTAGAAGAATCATATCACAGTGATAATATGTACACCCATGTTTATAGCGGCACAGTCTGTAATAGCTAAAACTTAGAAACAACCCAATGCCCATCAACTGGAGACTGGATAAAGATGTGGTTTTTCTACTGGAGTACTACTCAGCCATAAAGAAGGAGAAACTGGAGACATTTATAATTAATGGATGCACACTGAGACTATATTCTTAATGAAATAAATAGGACACACTTGAATAAATAGCAAATAGTTTCTCTGGTGTGAAAAACTAAAAGTGTAAATAAGGTTCAAATGATATAACTGATAGTATGAAATAGGAAGAAAATGGCTAAAGGGCAAGTGGGGAGGGGAAAGGAAATAAGAGAAAAAAAATGTGAAAAAAAGGAAAAAATGGAAACAAAGTCTTTATAAATAGGAAAAGGTGAAGGGGGTGAAGAGAGGATAGGAGTATGGGGAAAAAATAAGAACGAAGACATATCATGTAAAGGTACAAGATCCCAATGATAATGCAACTGTATTGTTTGTTTTAAATGTACCAATAAACTTGGGGAAAAAAAAGAATCATTTTTTGTTAGTTTAACGCCTATGTGACATTCTTCATTTTCTTTTGAACAACACCTAAAATATTTTATATAGCTCTACATAAAAAGTTTGTCAACCTTTATATTAGAGCATTAATTAATTAACTAATTAATTTTGGGGGGAGTTTGGGGATCGAACTCAGGACCTTGTGCTTGTGAGGCAGGAGGTGGCAGCGCATTAATTTAAATAACAGGAAGATCACAGGATTTTAGGAAACAGAGTAAACCATTCAAACTTAGATCTGAGGGTACTACAGCAATCAGGAAGGACAACATGGTTAAAGGTTCAATCTTAAACTTAAAGACGGTAAGAAAAGAGATGGTTTCTGTTGCAAATCATAAGAAATTATATAGACACAATTAAGAAAGATCACTGATCACATCACACAATGGTCTTTTCAACCAGATTTGCTTATCTAGCAAAAATCACCTCTGATTAAAAGAAAATGTATTTTTGAAGAAAGAAATATAAAGATTTTAAAATAACTTGATCATTCAATTGCTTGAAATTTCCAGGGAACTATGATTCAATGTAATAAAAACTGAATTCAAATAGTGGGCTGTAGCCCAATGCAGCAATCTAATGTGAGAAATGTTCAAGGAAACATTGGAAAATCACTTGTCAGAATTGTAATTAAAAGTCTCTTTCGTTAGACACAGGAAGGGATTCATAACCCCTAAGAGGTTTCAAGTTTATAAATCTATGAAAATTTTGAGAAATCATGAATAAAAGTCCAAAATCACAATGTTGTTTCTTTGGCTCAATTGAAACCTAGGGAAACAATCTAGTAGTTCAAATATATAAAAGTCAGATTTTTAAAAGATTATGAGGGCCTCCTTTTAAGATCTTAAACATTTAAATCTTTTAAAATAACATTTAAATTCAAAATCTCTGCTTTACTAGTCTTAAAGTGAAAGCATTACTTCTATTATTTTGGTTTTTTTTGGTACCAGGGATCGAACTCGGGTCTTTGCGCTTGCAAGGCAGGTGGCGGAACCACTGAGCTAAATCCCCGGCCCACTTCTATTATTTTGGTTTTTTTTGGTACCAGGGATCGAACTCGGGTCTTTGCGCTTGCAAGGCAGGTGGCGGAACCACTGAGCTAAATCCCCGGCCCACTTCTATTATTTTGAATTTGCTATAGTTAACAGTGGTGTTCATAGGCTCAATAAACAAAATTGTATTAAATCAATGTGTAAGTCAAAGTTTACTTTATTTTAGTTTTGTAGGGAGTACTGGGGATTGAACTTGGGACCTTGCGCTTGTGAGGCAGGCAGTGGTACCTCTGAGCCTAATTCCTAGCTCCTGTTTAAGACTTTTTTTTTAAAGTCTACTTTTAGCAGTAGTCTACCATATATGTACTCATTCTTTCATTTTGTAAACATTATTATTATATTGAATAAACATAAACATCACATATCTGTTCCAGAGTATTATCAGCAGAGTACATGGTGAGCAAACAGATACAGTTTGTTTTTATCCAGCTTACATACATTAGTAAGCTTATATCCCAATTCTATTTTTAAGTATTTTGAATAATGGATAAGCCTCTTTCTTGCATCAGACTTGAAATAAGTTTTTTTCGGGAACAAACCCAAACAAAACAAAAAAAAGAAAAGAAACAAAAGAAAACTTAACTAGAAACCAAAGGTTGGCAGGTCCTTCCTTCTACATGCTCTATGGGTGAACTTGCTAGGTAAGCAATCTTAGATCATTTTACTCATTTTTAAAAAAAATTTTTTGCATGTGTATGTTGTATTACAAAAATAGCACCCAAATTACTTTTAGTTAAAAAATCCTAATTCAACTTCCTTACCTTGATTATTTCTACCAATTGATCCACACCACTGTCCCCTGGAAATATTGGTTGTCCTAGCAACAGCTCAGCCAACACACAGCCTGCAGACCATACATCTGAAGAGAAAATAAAAGCTTATTAATGCTTTGTAACTGCATTGAAAAATGCATACATTTTCTAATTTTACTTTAACCACATAGTAAATATCAGAAGCAAGATTGTGTAGTCCAAAACAAGGAAAGATAAAAGTAAAATCTTCCCTAATAACCAGGCATAGTGGTGCATACTTCTACTCCCAGCTACTTGGGAAGCCAAGGCAAGAGGATTTCAAGTTCAAGATTAGCCTACAACAGTGATGGCGAACTTTTCAGAGACCAAGTGCCCAAACTGCAACTGAAAATCTATTTATTATCTCAAAGTGCCAACACTGCAAAGAAATCTGAATGCTGAGGTTTTAGCTTAGAAAAAACAATTCTACATTAGCATATTTTGTTTTGAAAGAAAGTAACAATAACAGAGCTTTGATTGATACAAACAGCTTTTTATTGAAAGGTAAAAGTTTGCATTTGGCATGCTGAGGCGACCTGGGCTTGCGTGACAACAGAGAGGGTTCTGTGCACCCACTGCTGCATGGGTGCCATAGGTTCACCACCACTGGCTTAGGCAATTTAGAGAGACCCTGTCTGAAAAACAAAACAAAGCAAAATTTCCCCAATGCATTTTAAATTAAGTGTTAAACTTCTTAAAGAAGAAATAAGGCCAATAAAAATATTTCAATAAAGGTTCGAATCTACTATTATCGACCATAAGGTCTTCAAATAACAATACAGTAATTACAGCTTCAAAGTGACAGTAAGACTATCAAATTATCATACTTAAAAAGTAAGTAAAAGTCACACACACTCTGCACAATAGTTGGTTTTTAAAGAAGAGTAGTGAGCAAGAGTTCAATCTCCCAGTTTTAAGCCAATGCAAATTCTAAGGAAATCTTTAAAACTCAAAATAGTTGATTTTTATATGCTGTAAAGATGACTGAAAGAAATGTGCTTAGATATATTATAAATGCAAGTAAAGGCAAATACAAAGGAAAATACTTTGTCTTAATTTCTATAAATAATTTACTTTTATATCAAAAATGGGGATGTCAATCCTGAGAGAAAACTTTAAAATTGTAATTAATACATATTAACAACAAAAATTTAAATAATAAAAATTAAAATAACTTAAAAGCATACATCCTGGCTTATCCATGACAGTCCTGATTAATATCTCTTGTTCTAGATAATCATTAATAGCATACACTTTCTCTCTCAAAATTATCTAAAGATAAATTACATGGCTATGGTACATAAAGTCTATTAAGATTTTCTGCAAGCAAAAGCTTTCAATTTTAAGGTTTTTGAGATTCCTGGGCTTTGTGTGTACCAAAGTAAAGTACATATAAAGTATGTGTACTTTACATACAAAGTATGAAGTACTTTACAGAGATGAACATAAATCGTTACCAGATTTTCCTACTGTCCAGGAGGTAAGCAGAATAATATAGTGAATGATATAGCAAAAATAATGTAATTAGAATCTAATATGGTAAAATGTGTTACCAAGACAGATTTGAAATCTGTACTCTAATGATTACTTGTTACTTAGAAAAATGATACAGAATTTACATAAGAAATTAAAGCAGATTTTTTTTCTCTTTCTAAGTAATGATACGCAAGACATTTATTCTGCAACACAGACCAAGAGAGTCCATGACATATTAGGAAAATTGCTAAAGTGAAAGCAAATATGAAAACCTATTAGGGGCTCTTCATTTCATTTAAAACTAACAGTAATACTATTTTTTTTTTTTTGTACCGGGGATGGAGCTCGGGTCCTTGTGCTTGCAAGGTAGGTGGTGGAACCGCTGAGCTAAATCCCCAGTCCCAGTAATACTATTCTTGTAGTCAGGTGGAAAAATACATTTTCTCATTAAATGTCTTTTGGTCTTTTTTTTTTTTTTTTTTTTTTGATACCAGCAATCCAACTCAGAACACTATGGCGCAGCGCCACTGAGCTACATCCCTGGCTCATTAAATGTTTTATTTTAATTCAAGTTTTAAAAATTCCTTTACCTAGCTAATTAGAGAGAAGGTACTATGCACCCACTTCTTTCCAGAAGAAAGAGTAACTCATCTCAGAAGACAAAGTTGGAAAAATTGCAGGGAATAATTATATCTTCACCAAAAAAAACAATAGGAAAGGCTTTCCTTTGTATTTGCCTTTCAGCTTTCATGCAAGACAAGGAGTAAAAAAACATCAAGGAATACTAATACCTAGCAGTAACAGAAAATTAATAAACAAAACATTTAGGTCATAACTCTACTAACTGCTCTTCAATTCACACTAAATCAGTCAAATTGCTAAAAACAAAGTATTTATTATTCACTTTCTGGGAGATATGAATATTTATTCTTATTTTCCTAGGACAAAAATAATGAAACTCCCCAAACAGAGTAAAACTTCACCTAAGTAGAAAGCTTACTAACACAAAAATGCTTTGCCCCTCTGAATTTTAGTTATTTGGGGTTTAAGCCAAAATAGAATTCTGTTTCAAGAACATCTAATTAAAAACAAAAAACAAAACAAAACAAAACAAAAACTTACTTCACAGATAAAGAAATTATAGCAGGATAAAGTTCACTTGCCCAAGGTAAAGTTATTGGGTAGCACAGCACTAGGCCTGGAATTTATTCTTAATCCCCAATCAGACATCATTATCTTTCATAATTGTCTCATTTCACAGGAAAAAAAAAAAAAAAACAAATTTCAAGGGTCCTAGCTTTATTCCCTGACCTAAAGAAGCCTTTTCTTTTTCAGCATGCCATTTCTCAGTAAGGATATAATCAGAATCATTGACTTTAACTGATTATACCCAAATACGACAATAATCTAGGATGTGACTCAAACATTACTAAAAACATTAAAAAAATGTACCTATACTAGTATATTCTCAAATATACCCTCCCCCATGTTTAGAAATCCTAGAGCCTTAAGTGGTAAACACAAGAGAAAAAAATCTAGGCTTGTTAGGGCTCAAAGGTTCTTAATTTATATAAACATTCTTTAATGTGTCTGGTTATAGGGGTATAACTCTTTTGGATGAATTAAATGCCTTTATTTTAGATGATCCTGATACAAGTCAACCCAGTATCTTGTCTACAGATAATATCTAATATATAAATAAAATACAAAGCAGCTGGGAAAAACCAGTGATATTCCCAAAGCCATGGGCGGAAATTTGCTTTCGGGGACAGTCAACCTAACAAATACCACAAAAGAACACTATATTACATTTTGATAGTACTTTCCCTGACATTTTATTTACTCCTCACAGACACTAAAAAAAGGCAAAACTGTTAGTAATCTCTATTTTATAGCTCAGCTAAGTAGCAGCAAATATGGAAGTCAAACCTAGGTCAACCCCAGGCAAATTACCATTTCTTTGTACCATTTCTCACTTGTCCATTATTAATGTATACAATATAACATACCCATCATAAGAATCAGTGCTACTTACACCCAAAATTGTACTCCCTCTTCTCTTGTGCACTAAATCTCAAACTATAGTTTGCACAGGCCTAGGTCCTCTGGACATTCACAAGAATATGCCTTTTTTATGGAGTAAATTGCACTGATGTTACAAAAGAAATGATGAGTAAAACTGTCAGCCCTTTGGCATAAATGGTACATGCTTTGGCATACTGATCTTTGACAAAACGGAAATAACATGTTTCTGTTTAGAAAGTGTCTGTTCATATCAGATAATTTCTATTTTTATCAGAAAAAAATTTGGCCACGTTTTGTCTAAGTTTGTAGTTGTTGGGTTTTTGACATATGTGTCTGGTATCTGTATGCCTTTGTTTCTATTTTTGGACTAGGGAATTCTCTTCAAAAATAATATATAACTTGCTCTTTGTTTCTTAGTTTTCTATTCATCTGATCATGGCCTTTTTGTTCCCGTTCACTCCTAGTCAGTACGCTGAAATGGAGAAACTACAACTCCCTCCATCACTAAGCATCTCCAGTGAGCTAGTAAGATCTAATCTGGCTTACAACTGAGACAATATGGCAGGATTTCAACAATATGGTTTCCCTATCACTTTCATTATTAATTTAATGAAATAACATTATAAATGCACAAATTCTCTAACTGGCTATCAAATTCAGAAATATTTAAAGAGGATTTTTTTTTTAAAGTCAGTAAACAAAAGATATATTAGAATTTATTTGAAGCTTTAAAGTAAAAACAAATGTATTAACCAACCATAAAGGAATACTTTTATAATTCTAATAGTCCAAAAAACCCTAAAACCAGACTGGCAATGACACCCGAAATTTTATAGGGTAAAATTAGAAAACAAAAACAAAAACCTACACATTTTTTCCAACTCATTCACAAAAAAAAGAAACACATCACAGGACATAACCCTTCTTTCTATGGCAGTGAAAATATAGATTATTACAAATTACTAAAATCAAGATGCAACTAGCAATGATAAACATTATATTCAGATTAAGTACTTACCTATACTAGATGTATAGTCAGTAGCTCCAAAGATCAACTCTGGTGCCCTATAGTACCGAGAACAGATATACGAAACATTGGGTTCTCCTCGGACCAGCTGCTTTGCACTAATAAAATAAACAAAAAAATAAATAAATGAAAAGAAGAGTCTTTAAACCTCAAAGGAAATTTTACTGTTATTACTTGTAACACCAAATATTTAATCTAAGTTTCTTATCATGCCATTCATGAAACAGACAAAAAAGAAAATGTGAACCATAACTATTTTGGACAAAAGAAATAAAAATTTTAGTAATATCACTATGTAAAAGAATGGTACTTTTCAAAGAAAGAGTCTGTCAACTGTCATTTAAGGAAAAATAGGTAGAAAGTTATAAAAGGCTAAATGTTGAATTTCTTTGAATTCTCTGTTCCCTGAATTATAAGGGCAGAAACTTAAGGGGTACGTTAGGCTCATCAAAAAATATGATCATAGATTAGAAGAATGAATACTCCTATGTTTCTTTAAAAGGGAATGAAACTGCCCACTATTTTACAATTAAACTTTGACACAGAGTGACATAGCTAATTTATTTTATTTTTTTATATTTTGGTCAATTTATTAAATATCAAAAACTTATTACCCAATAGACTGTTAAAAGACCTTTAACCTTTAACATTAGGGTAGAAATGACTGACAACCTACGAATTCTACCTCTCTTGTGGTAAATTTATGTGCTTTTTTATTCAAATTTTTCTTCTAAAATACTTTGTGGCATATATTTTAAACATTGAAGTACATTACAATTAATACTTGAGGTGTGTTTCCAAATAACCAAAGACATCCTGAAATAAGATACTATAGAAGCTATTCTGACATACAGTAACATAAATACAGAAAATGCATACAACAAAATCAAAGCAGAAAAAAAAAAGTGCCAACTGAATAGTACGGCAAAACCAGCACAAAGATAAAAGAAAATAGTCACAAGAACTCTAAAGTCTAGGCTTTCTTTTCTTCCATTTATTTCTAGTCAATGAAGACCTTAAGTTATTTTTCCTTTATAACCAGTTTTGACATTTAACACTGTCTTCAAGTACTGACACAGAATCACCATGTCATAAGTTAAAAATACTAATCTCTTTCCAGGATGCCTAAAATTAATATACTTGGTTTGTTCAGGATAACTGACAGAAAACTTCAGAAAGATGCTATTTAGTAACAAAACAAATTCCAATAACATACTCAGAAAATTCACCACGGTCAAAATTACACACATACAATTTGATGGACATGCCTTCTTTCTTGTAGGAAAGGCTCATTATCACTCCCTGCCCAATATAGTGGCCACATTCATTACAGCCTTATCCTTAGCCCATCTAGCCATTCTTTGATTTACTTCTTTCTCAGGGCCTCAGCTACTTCTAGGAACTGTTTCATACAAGTGAAGAATTACATAAGAGTCATGTAAAGGTGCAAGATCCCAATGATGAATGTAACTGTACTGTATACTTAAAAAAGTACCAATAAACTCAGTAAAATTTAAAAAAAAGAATTACTTGAGAGTAAATCTGTATTTTAAAAAATTTTAATTTTTAAAAAATTACTTGGAATTTATCTTTATTCATGAGAAAAAATAAATGAACGATAGTCCCACAAAATATTTATGTTCTGCTATTTTTCATAAAGACCTCTATATTTGTTGTTCTGATTTGGATCTAGTTTGTCTCCCCCGTCCCATGGGTTCGAAGGTTGAAGGCTTGGTCCTGAATGTGGCTATACTAATGGGGGGGTGTAATATTCACTTTGGGGAATTGGTACATGCTTTAACCTGTCTTGATCATTTTTAATTCCTTTACTCCTTCTCCCTTACCTCCCCCTTTCTCTCCCTCATCTCCACCACCCCCCTAACTGTTCCTCCTTCTCACCTCCAAAACGCGTCCTTCTTGTTTCCGACTATCTCTCCTTTATTTTATTAATTTATTATTGTATTTTAGGTTTCTTATACAAGGGCAACCATGTGATACATAACTTTCTGTGTCTGACTTCACTTAGCATTACAGTCTTTCAAGCTCCATTCATTTTCCTGCAAATGAAATGATTTCATTCTTCTTATGGCTGAAAACATTCTATTGTGTTTATATACCACATTTTCTTTATCCGCTCCTCTGATTATGGATATCTACGCTGTCTCCAAAACTTAGCTATTATAAATGGTACTGCTATAAACATGGGTATGGGTATACATGTATCACGACAGTATGATGTCTTTTAATTCTTTTTATACCCAGGAGAAGTATAGCTGGATAAAATGAAAGTTTCTTTTTTGGTACTGTGTATTGAACTTGGGTACTTGCGCTCGGGAGGCAGGAGCAGAACCACTGAGCTAAATCCTGGGCCTTGAGTTTCTTTTTTTTAGTGGGTTTTGTTGTTGTTTTGTGTGTTTCCTTTTTTCTTTTTTGAGAAATCTTTATACAATGATTTCCCTGGTGTTCATACTAGTTCATAATCTCACAAACAATGAAGAAAGGTTCCTTTTCCCCCACATCCTTGCCAGCATATCTGTGTTCTTCATGATAGCCGTTCTGGCTAGGCTAAGATGAAATCTCAAAGCTGTTTTTATTTGTATTTCCCTAATGGTTAAAGATGAACATTTTTTTTTCATTTATTCACTGGTCATTTGTACTTCTTTTTAGAAGTGTATTTATTTCAGTTGCCTATCTTTTTTTTTTTTTTTTTTTTTACTGGATCTTTTATTTTGGGGGGGATCTGTTTTTAGTTCTTTATATATTTCTATATTCACATTCTGTAGGTTGTCTTTTCACTCTGATGGCTGTACAGAAGCTTTTCACTTTGACATAATTCCATTTGTTGATTTCTGACATTATTTCCTATGCTACTGGTAGTTTAGTTCAGGAAGTTCCTTATTGTGCCTATGGCTTCAAGTGTTTCCATTATGTTATTTTCTAGCAGTTTCAAAGTTTGTTTTTATATATAGGTTTTTGATCTGCTTTAAATTGATAGCAGTAAAAGGTGAGAGATAGTTTAAATCTGCATGTGGATAACCAGTTTTCCCAGCACCATTTGTTAAAGGGGCTATCTTTTCTCCAATGTATATTTTTGGCCCCTCTGTCAAAAATCACATGGTTGACAGGCGTGGTGGCGCACGCCTATAATCCCAGCACTTGGGAGGCTGAGGCAGGAGGATCACTATGAGTTCAAGACCAGCCTGGGCTACATAGTGAGTTCCAGATCAGTCTCAACTACACAGTGAGACCCTGTCTCAAAAAACAAAACAAGAAACAAAAATCAGATGGCTGAAAGTGCATGGGAGTTCTTTTGTCTTCTGTTCTATCCCATCCTTTTAAAAGGCTATTTTTCTGGCAGTACCATACTGTTTTTGATACTATAGATTTGTAGTCTAACTTGAAATCCAGCATTCTGTCCTCTTTTTTACTTTGCTCTTTTTGCTTAGGATTGCTTTGGCTATTCCTAGTCTCTTCTGGTTCCATATGAATTTGAGAATGTTTTTTTCCAGTTCTGCAAACTAGAACCGTTGCTGCATTTTAAGAGGAATTGTATTAAATCTATAGGTTTTTTTTGGTAATATGGCTTTTAAACAGTACTGATTCTACTGATCCAAGAACATGGGCTGCTTTTCCATTTTATGATGTCCTCTTCAATTTATTTCTTCAAAGTTTAGTTTTTATTATACAAGTTTTTCATCTTGTTGGTTAGGTTGAGTTCTAGGCATTTAAAAAAATTTTTTTTTTAGCTACTGTGATTGGAATTGTTTTCCTGATTTCTTTCTTGGTAGGTTCATTATTGGCATACAAGAATCTACTGATTTTTGTGTATTGGTTTTGTATCCTGAGTAATACTGTTTCGTTCAAGTCCCTTCCAAAATAATACCTAAGAGTCTAACATGTTTCAACCCCTACTTGCTGTTATGGCTTATATCTAGATGTCCCCCAAAGCCTCATTAACTAAGACATTTATGTTTAAAATGGGCATCTTTTCTATCAGAGTTTATAATAATGAGCTATTACCACATAAGTGAAATCACTATTCCAAATTTATTAAAACAAAGTTAACTGAGGGCAGGGACAAGGGGAAAAAAATGAGAACCAATACCTGTCATGTGAAGGTACAGGATCCCAGTAATGAATGTAACTGTATTGTATACCTAGATTGTACCAATAAACTCAATTAAAAAAAAAAGTTAACTTTATGTCCCAAGAAGATGGCCTGTCCCAACACGGTTTTGAAACCAGTGTACAGAAACTCTAATAAACTTACTAGTTAAGGTTTTTAATGCTCTTTACAAAACAGTCATTCTCAGCAGGAAAGACACCTTATGATGATAAAATGCATTTGATTTGTGCAATTTTCCTACAGATAGTAAGTGGTAGTGCTTTATTTCAAGCATCAAATAAAACTTTTGATTTAGTATTTTTTATTGATTCTTATAGTTCAGCAAACAAAAACATAGCAAAGCAAACTGCATACTAGGATAGGTGTCTGAAATTAGGAAACAGTAAAATGGAAATGGTATGAAAAAGGATATACTTGTGAGCTTAAGTGTTAATTTATGATAGAACAGATTTGTCTAGTTTTTAAAGAATCTCCCTATAGCCTATGGAAAATATATCCTATATTAAACCCAGAATATAAACTATTGCTTATTATAAACATTACAAAGAGGTAGAAATACAGATAAAAGGAGGTGTTGATCAATATGTAATCTATACAGCTAAACTGAAAAAAAAAAAAGAATTATTATATTAAAAAAATAAAAACTGAAACCAACCCATGTTATACAGACATTTTTGGTTCCCAAAAATAAGATCTAACCAAGAAAATAAGTGCTGGTTGCTACATGGTGATGGCCAGTGTTAAGCACATTATAGTTCACTATTCTCTTGCTCTGTGGCTACTTTGTAATGGCAAGGCAAGTGGGGCTGGCAATTCTTTTTTTTTTGTGGTGCCAGGGATCGAACTCTGGTCCTTGTGCTTGCTAAGCAGGTGACAGAAGCAGTGAGCCAAATCCCAAGTCCCATGGAATTTTTGATCTCTAGTTTTTAAGGCTGATCGTGGCATTATTCTAGGTGATTATGCCAGAGAGGAAGTAGAAGGGCAGCAGCTTACGTTAGTTGGGATATAGGATGACAACATTTTTGAAAAGTTAAGACAATAGGGGCACAAGATGTTGAAAACCATGAAAATGAAGAGAATGAGGCTTTATTACAAAATTACAGCATGTTATCTAGTAATCAATATAAGAAATAAGCAAATTTTTTGAACTTTACAGGAAAGAAGTTGTAAAAGGCTATATAATAGAAGAAAAGAAAAAAATGGAAACTACTACTAGATCTTTTACCACATTCCTGCCCGGAGGTCTATTCTGAAGGAAAAAGGGCACTGCATTACTATGTAATAGTATTTTTTAAAAGATTAGTTATTTTTTAAAAAGGAGCATATACACCTAATACAAATTCAAATAATACTAAAGTGCAACCACTGAAAAAACAAGTTTCTCAAACTACATTATATTTCAAAAATTTCCCTTTCCAGGAGCAACCTCTGTCATGGGATTATTATATAACATTTCAGAAATAAGACATATTACATATGCATATATTTGAATTAAGATAGCCACACTGTGTTTGCAAAGTAAAGGGGAACATATTATAACAGTCTTGATCTTGCTTTTTTCATTTAATATTTCATAAAAATCATTCCTTTCCAGTTGATAGTGAGCTGCATCATTCTTTTTCATGGTAGTATATATAACATTACATCTGTATATACAATAATTTATTTGGATATTTTCTTATGAATGGACATTCATAAACAATGCTACGATAAATGTTTCTGGAAATACACTTTTATAAATAATTCACAGAAGTTAAAATCTTGGATGAAAGCATAAAGACATTAATAATTCTGATAGAAATTATCAAAAACTATTCTCTCAAGGAACTATATTAGTTTATAGTATCCAAGTAAGGATAAGACTGACATTCTAAAAGGAATAGACTTAAAAGAACATACGGCAAAGTGGGAGCTGGTGGGAAAAAGAAAAAGGGAAGAAAGAGGAAGGGAGAAAAAGAGCTAATTACCTTCCAAAGTCACAGAGTTTTAATACAGCTGTATCAGGATCCAACAAGAGGTTCTGTGGTTTAATATCCCGATGGCAGATTCCAAAGGAATGGATATAGGCTAAACTTCTGAACAGCTGATACATATACAACTGGAATAAATAATAGACATTGAGTATTTCCTATTTCAAACAAATCAAAATCATGAAGCAGCAAATAAAGAAACATTCTAAGAACAAGTGAAATGCTGGTGAGTATTGTACTCAGTCTTAAATTCCTTGTCATTTTTGTATGAGTTAGCTAAGTAAACTATCATTAACCATTAGTATTATTTTAACAGCTTAAAAATGAAACTTTACACTATGCTTTATAGCATATTTTACTAACATCTCACCTCAAGACAGCTAAGATAGGGTTTTTATTTAAAACATAGATGAAAAGTTCAGACAGGCATCCCAAATCCTAATGAATAAGTAACAACACTAGGATCAGAAGTCAGGGGCTGGGTATTAGCTCAGGAGTACTGTGTCCGCCTTGCAAACACAAGGTCCTGAGTTTGATTCCCAGTACCAAAAACCAAAAACAAAACAGAAGCCAGGTCTTCTGATTTTTAAGTTCATCATTCTTTCTACTACATCAAATTGCTTAATGTAAAAATTTCCACTCTCCTCTTTACAATTATTTTTTTCCCCCAAGATGTCATCTTTCAAGGTTACTGATACAAAGTCTAAGAAAACTGAGAGGTGGACTAAGAAAATCTAATCACCTATTAAGATACCAGTAACCCTGTTAGCAGCATCCCAACTCTATTAATGTCCTTCAGAAATACGCGGACTTTCAATGTCATTTTAAAAGACGCCTCAGCCAGGTGCAGTGGTGCCTGTATGTAATCACAGATATTTTGGAGGCTACAGCATGAGCACTGCAAGTCTGAAGCTAGCCTGGGCAACTTAGCAAGAACCTGTCTCAAAATGGAAAAGGAAAGTTAAAGAGTTTTAAAAAAGGGACTTTGTGGTAGCTAGCACTTGTCTAGCATGTATAAAACCCTATGGTTCTATCTCCAGTACCAATAAAAACAAGCAAGCAAACAAACTAAAACAAAATAAGCCAAACAAACAAAACCAACAGATATATGACTGACATAGCCTTAGGTTTTCTTCTATTTTCTTACTAAAAAAGATACACTAGGTATACCTAGACCTCTTTATTACATGGCCAGTGTTTTGATTCACTTTTAATTTTTTTTGACTATTCACTTTCTGACATCTGCCCCAAGATTAATATCACAAAAATAATTTTTGAAATAATTGAAAGCAAAGGCACTGATGTTTTGCTAAAAATAAAAATAAAAAGTTATAAGGTCAAATGGAATACAGATATACAGCATTGTATTTAGGGGCTATTGTTAAAAGTTGGGTTAATTAAAGCCAACATAAAATCTACTTGTCTTCAGGGGCAAGATGAAAACTGCCATCAGCTGGATTTCAGTGTATCTTTAATGAAACATGGCATAAAACATGTACGTAAAATCTTCACTAAGGTCAGCATTTTGCCATTAAAGTTAGAATGAAAGCATTCACATATCTTTTACAAAGCTTTGTAATTCTGTTCACAGACTCAATTCCCAAATCTTAAAGCATGAGTACCCAACTTTTTTATTTTTCTGGACCACATGGAGGAAAGAGGAACTGTCATGCTTACTAACATATAATACTTCTCTTCACAGACACAAAAATGTACAGGCAATTTGAAACAGTATTGCTGTAATTGCTGCATTTTACTTGCCAAATGGCATAAGCACATAAGCAAGTGTCACACACAGATTTCTACCCAGGAGTGATGGGTGCGGAAGACAGAGTTAGCACTCAGTGTACCTTCCCTTACCTAGAGCATTGCTACCTATGCAGCCTATGCTGTAGTACTGCACAGCTGAGTCACAAAAAGGATCTCTAAAAACCATGCAGTATTACAAATTTATGATCTATTAGTGTCCCAAGCTATGGGTCAGACATGCCTGTCCCAAAGCTAAATCATTAATGAATGATTTAATTCATTTTTGCTAAGAAAATAAGCTCCTATAAGTGACTGAGTTTATAGGTATTCATTTACTAAAGAAGATGTTACCAACTCTGCGTAAGGTTACTAATACCTATACGTCAGCAAAAATCAGTGAAAGCAAAAGCTATCTTTTAAAAATGTTCAACAGTTTAAATTACATTTTAATGTCTTTTTAAAAATTATATGCTTTCCTCTAAAAGGCTTCCCATTTTATTTTTTGCAAAGTCAAGATATAGAATGAAATATGTAATTTTATACCTTTTGTACTGTTTCATTTTGTTAAAGTATATTTCTAAGAAAGCTGAAATGCTTTCTACTCCAGAAAAATAGCAAGAACAATAAGAAGAAAAATAACTTACTATGTGCCACCCAGTGTTCTATGTACTTCATATGGTAAAGGCTGCTTTTATTATCATTTTAAATATAAAGTAACCTAGGTAGGAACAGATTAGACAATTTGGCCAAAATCACATCTGTAATATTCTGCAGTGACATAGGTAGGTACTTCTCTTTTAACAACAATTTTAAAATTCTGCCTTATTTTTATTCTAGTAAATGATGATGTGAAAATAAAATCATAAAGTAGCCAGACAACTAAAGAATTAAAATTATATTGTCAGAAGCTCAAATGAAGGCAGGAGGTGTAGCTCAGTGGTAGTATGCTTCTCTAGCACACACAAGGCCCTGCATTTAATACCCATTACAAAAAAAAAAAGAACAAAACCCAAAAACAAAAACAAACCCAACTCAAATATAATGAACACATTTTAATTTAACAGATTTAACATGCATTAACTACCAAACCAAGTACATATCTACCTATTTCTCATTCTATCGATGAGAAAAGTAATGTTAGATGAGCATAGTTCAAAAAGTTATAAAAGTATAAAATTAACTCAAGTCCAATGTCCTCTCTGTGCTACAAGAGCTGTTTAAAACAAATGATAGAATGACAATTTTATCATTTACAAAAATAAATCTAGCTCTTAGGTTTCACACTTTGTACTAAAGAATTTTTCAATCTAAAAAAAGTCTAAGCCACGTACAGATGCCTTTAGTTCTACCTAGGAGAGAGGGAAGTTATAGGATCACTTGAGCCCAGGAGGTCAGGGTCAGCCCAAGCAACAATGTAACAAATTAGCTTTAAAAACATAAAAATTTTAAGTTCGAAATAACACTGTATTTGCTAATCATGTTTTACAGCCACATTTTAAAATCCAGTTCTGAATGATTCTTATCAAAAAAAAGCAAGTGTTCAAAACATTTTTAACTTATACTTTATCATCAAATATAAAATGTGAAATGGAGTGATGAAAGAGGTTTCAAATATGGTCACAGAACATACTTAACTCCCCTCCAAAAGTGTAAGTCAAGTGATCACAAAGAAATGCAGTTGTAATTTTAGTAGCATGTCAAACAAATGGTACTAGATGATGAGGTCCATAAAGTCCAACAGCCCTATGTATTTATTATTTTTATTTCCATCTACCAGTCTAAAGTATTTCATATACTGTAACAGGATTGCAATAAAAATTATGTAGAATAAATTAAGAAACAACTCATAAACCCATCAATTACAGATACTGTTTTGATCTCTTCAGATCCTTAAGGGCAAGAGTAGATTTGTGTCCCCGCAAAACAATGCCCAGAGTCAACAGCAGTGATTCTATGGTTACATAAAAGAATCATCCTTTTTCCCACAAAGGGGAGAAATGCATGCTAGATCCCTCTGTGCATGCCATTATCAGTATGTACAACAGCTTCCTTTTTTATTTTTTTTAAAACATAGGATGAGTAAAAAAAACCATCGCCAGGGATTTAGCTCAGTGGTTCTGCTGCCTGCCTCGCAAGTACAAGGACCCAAGTTGATCCCTGGTGCCGATAAAAAAAAAAGAAAACACAGAGACAGAGACAGAGAGGGGGTGAGAGACAGACAGGATACCAGAGATTTAGCTCAACTAACTATACACTGGTGAAAATACAAAAGACATGTGCACAAAGTTGTTCACTATAGCACTATTTGTAATGGAGGTGGGGGGAGTGGGACCTAAAAGGAAAAAAGAATACAAGTGTTAATAAGTTACTGCTGAGTAAATGATGATACAATCACATGGTAGGAGTAATATGCAACTATGAAAAAGAAAGCATGCATACATACATAGAGAGTAACCTCAGTATATAGTAATAAAAAGTAGAAGACAGTGAAAAATGTGTAATTTTTACAGAAAAAGTGTAGGGTGGATAAAACAGTTACACATTTGCTATTTTAAAATGAGAAGATAAATTTAAAAAATTTAAATTTTAAATATTTAACTGGGGGAAGAAAGGAAGAGAGATTAATACATATGAAAGTTAAGCTTTCAAGAGATCTTGTTTTCTAGATTTTTTACTTTGGAAGTACATAAATATATTAACTTAAAAGTCAAAATATTTAAAAATAATCTGTAACAAAGGTAAAATGAAACAAAGCTTAATAGGAGTATAATCATACAAAAAGAAATTATTTGATGTTGCTTTAAAACAGGGAAATTTGACTACTCATCCCAAATGGGATCTAATGGAGGATAAAAAGAATTGCAAAAAGATCTTAAATTATTTTCAGCTGGAGGAGGTGGTGATGGGATTATTACTCCAATGTATGGCAAGTGTTGAGTAGAATAAGTAATTGTAGTGTGGTCATTGAGAAATAGAGTTTTCAGTGTAAATGAAAGATACTATACATGAAAGATACATGTAAAATTGCTAGGGTTAAGTAAAAAAAAAATCCCTCTATTTTAACTGGAAGTATCAATATGAATTTTGGGTATATCCCCCTAGCTCTGTTCAGTAAGAAGACCCACAAACAAGAGTGTGTAGTAATTAGTACTTTTAGCATTTGAACTCAGTCTCTTAATACCATTTCTCAGTAAAAGAACATCTTCTTTAAGGAAAGAGGAAGAAATGTGTGAGAAGAACCTGTAACACTCAAGCGATATTAAGGCTCATGCAAGGTACTTTAAATACACAAACAAGAAAACTACTTGGTTACCTGTGGAAAATGCTATGGAACTAATTAATCATAAATTTTGGTAAATAAAAAGAAGGAATCAATTATCTTGTCTTCTTATACAAACTTTATCTGACAGTGCAAATAATTAACACAGGGAAGTTTCTCTTTGTGGAAGCAGTCTACCTTTTAAGCTACAAAGGAGTAACAGTGAAGTATCAAATGTTTTATGACCCTTAATGAAATTAACAGTCACCAGTGGACATTAATGTCACAAAAAGAAAAGATATTATGTTCTTCCTTAGGAAAGCAACCAACACCACCTATGAAGTAATTTTGACTCCTATCAAAAATGTACTTAATCACAAATTATCTAATTACCAATTTACAGAAAATACAAAGTAATGTGTTAACACCACTATGGAAATCCAATCAGTGAAATCCAGACCAGGAAATGACAAGTCAAATGATCATTTCTCCAATGAGAAATATACAAAGGGGAGAGAATCTAAAGATTAAAAGAAACACTGAAACGCACCAATCAATTAGAATATACAAACCTTAACTTTATGCCAAGTCAAACAAAAAAGCATTTTAAAAAACTGTAAGACATATGGAATATAACCAGATATTTAATGATGCTAATGAAATACTACTTATCTGTGTGATAAGTTATATTTTTTAAAAGAAAGGTCCTATCCTTTATATATACACACTGTAGTACAAAGGGAAATAATATTTGCAATTTGCTTCAACACAGAAAAGAATATAGAAGGTGGCAAAGATGAGACAAAAATGGCTATGAACTGATCACTGAAGCTATGTGACAGGTACATGCGAGTTTAATATTGTATTTCTGTGCTTTTATAAATGTTTGAAATCAACAATAAAAGAAAATGTTTAGACTAAATATTCTTTAAAAGGCAAAAATTCTACAAATATTTGAAAAGAAAATCATCTGACATACGTTCAGAAGTACAGGAAAATAGAGATAAAAGACTGATCTACAAAGAGCTAACTAAATTCGGAGAGTTGATTCAACAGAAATCACTAAACCCTTCTGTTTTCCAAGGATTTTTTTGCCAATTAACAACTACATTTCTGGCCTTTGAACTATTTTTATAACAAGTATTTTATCTTGCTTCTCTTGCTGCATAGTTTTTGTATAACTTTTTTTCTGCTTGTAAGAAGAAGAATAAAGTATCTTATTAGGCACCAGAGTACTGTGGAATCATTTAGCATTTATTTCCTGAATTAGAGAGGGGATATATATA
>NW_022900936.1:63725575-63756290 GCF_012274545.1 Fukomys damarensis
TGCCCTTTTTTTTTTTTTTTTTTTTGGTACCGGGGACTGAACTCAGGTCCTTACGCTTGCAAGGCAGGCCACCAAAACGCTGAGCTAAATCCCCGGCCCCATCATGCCATTTTTTGATGACATTAAGATCTTCTTTTACTTCTACTTTAAAGCCCCAAATGTTCTCTTATATGTTAGGCTCATTTGACAAGACAATTTTACAGCTATATTTTAGAAAGGAACGAAGTCAAATATTACCAATATGGAAGCTAAGGAGAGAACAGATCATGACTTTTCTAAAAGGATGTAACCAAGTAGAAATGTTGGGCCTCAAAACTAGGTCTTCAGGAACCAAATCTAGGGATTTTCATAAACATGACAATGCTATACACTGGCAATAATAAAAGCCATGGTACAGGCAAATCCAAACCATCATCCTTCTATACTACTAAGCAGCTCATAGATTTCTGTCGGCTTAGGGAGTTCAAAGGGATATACTACTGTGCCAACTATCTAGAATAGGATTTGCTGTTCTAAAACCACAATAAAGTATTTACATATAGTAAAAACAAACAAAAAGTTTAAAAAAACTCTAACAGTCCTACAACTATAAATTTAACCACAACCTCAACCAAATTTTGATAGCTGCAAATAAAATGATGCTGGAATCAGCTTTAATCCCTAACACTTGATTCAGTAAGAGCCCAGATCTACTTGCCCAAATAATCTAGCTACCAGTTCTAAAAGAACTTTTATTATTAATGTTCCTACTTTGGTAATCATTTTATTATTATGAAGTTTAAAACTATAACAATTAAGGAAATTTTCAAAACTTGACCCATAAGACATTGAGAATTAATGTCACTTTATTTTCTACAGTAATTTCTATAAAGGGTAAAATTTAAGCAATCAGATACCTGAACTTTCAAACTTAACTCCTAGTAAATTTCATAGCGTCATAGTTAATAAAATAATGTTTTTAAATGTCTACCACTTTCATAACAATTATGCAACCCCTACCTACTCTATGAGTTCTATCAAATAAATAAGATGGTACTAACTAGATGCTATAAATTAAATACCTGTATATGCTTAAAGCTGCCAAAGTTTAAACTTTTGCTACAAGATGTAATAAATCTATAGATGTCAATAAAACATTACATTTTAGTGTACAACTATATAATTTAATGTGTGAGTTTATATGATGTTATTTTTGGTCTGTGGCACAAGATACTGGAAATTAAATAAAAATATATATGGTTAGCAGAACTAAAATCCTTAATTACCTGTGAAAAGACTACCTCAATTTATCTAAGTAGCTTTAATATGACTAAAGGCTTCACATCTTAGCACTATACAAAAGAATCTGAGAAAACTTTATACTTTTGCAGTTTTTTCTAATTATTAAATGCTAATAATATGATTAAAATATAACCAATATTCTCTCTGGCTCATGATAAATATTTTTAAAATGGGAAATTGTTCCATTTTTACATACCTTGACATAGATCACAGGGAGCGTCTGTTTGGCTCGACTATAGTGTCTGGCAACTCTGTACACTGTTTCTGGAACATAGTCCAGCACCAGATTAAGGTAGACCTCATCTTTCTGAAAGAGTTTATTCAGAAACAAAAATCGATCAGAAACTAGTCTTTAAATATTCAAGTTAGAGTAAACTTTATATGCATTTACTTACTCAGATTTTTAATGAAAACATTTAATTACACAAAAATTACTTTATAAAATAACCATAACAGTAAAAATAAGCATACCATACTTTATTAATAGTAATATATGTTAAAAACACAACCATTTCAATACTGCTAAGATTCCCAATCATATTTAAACTATTATTTTGCTTCCCATGATTTTAGAGTATGTATATCCTATCATAAAATTTCACATTCCCTCGGCTGAGAATCACCTGTTCTTATATCCTACCAGGAAAGGTAGCACAGCAATAAGGACAGTACTGAACTGGGAGCTGAGAAACAAGATCTCCAGCCTCAGCTCTGTGGCCAGTTGGTGTACACAAGACACTCTCTTTAGGCTTCATTTTCTTCAACTATAATAAGAAAAATTGGGCTGGAAATTCTTAAAAATATTTCCAATCTCCACAAAAAAGATTTTATGGTTACCAACAGTCTATAATTGGCAGAACAACCACATATATTCTATAATTAACGGAAACAAAAAGAGTAACTTTTAAGGCAGTGAGTTACTATACTCACAAGCTTGTTGAGGGTCGTATGCTTAAAGATCCATTATGAGGCAAGCATAATACCATCAACCCAAATCAGGAGAAAGAAAGGAAATCTAATCAAGTAGGAAAGAAGAAGAGTACTTCCTTTACCCTGTTCATGTGAATCAGCATTAGTTAGGCTGAAGAAAAAAACAATCACTACTGGCTCCACAGTAGGAAAAATTGCAGTGAAACAAACTTTTATACTCTTGTACTTTGAAATCATCTTATCAAGCAAAATGAAGTGGAGAGTTTCAGTTTTTAGTAATTTACTAAGCATTTCAGATATCTACACTCCAGAGGAAGTGGACTGCTGCTTAAGTGAGACATCTGAATTTAATATTAAAGCATTTTATTTACCTATTATTTATTTATTTTGGAGTCAGGGTCTCGCTATGCAGTGGCTGTACTTTACAAACTCCACATTAAAGCTACAAACAAAGAAATTTAATTGACAAACTTTTGATCTCACCTAACAACAACAGCATGAATTATTTCATCTCATCTCTGTAAAAACAAAGTATGATGATGCTCTTATCCCCACCTGACTTCTTAGGTCAAGGAAACAGAATGGCTTGAGGCTGTAGTTTTAAAGATAACCATGATATCATTCTAAAAACCTCGAGGGATGCAAAGCAGTATTTTGGAACCATAATGAAATACTTAACAGAATCAGGGAGGCAAAATCCTCCTTTGAATTGGGTCAGGAAATTTTAGCTGGCAAAAAACTTCAAAACAAATTTCTTTCCTTTGATGGGTACTCTGGACTGGCAAGAGAAAGGAATGATATAGTAGTAAAAGTATACAGATTAGGGAAAGCCTTTTTGCTTAGGAAGTTGGAGGATGAATGGAAAAGGGAGGGAAGCACTGAAAATACAAGCAAGGCTAGCTTTATCCCTGTGTCATAACCTAAAACAAAATAAACACTAAAATTGTAAACTTGTTAATGACATGACAAAACCACTGATTTTTTTTTTTTTTTTTAAAGTACAGACTTTCTGGAAGTCAGTAAGAAAACACCAATATTCTAATAGAAAAACTAGGAAGGACTATGACTAGATGGTCATACAAATGGCCAATGAAAATAAAGATGGTTCAACCTTACTCATAATTAAAGAAATTTAATAAAACCATACAATGAGCTACAATTTTTCATCTAACAAAGAGGACAAGAAAATTCAGTTTGTGAAAACAGCATTAGAAAAGGTCACTACCCAATAGGCACAACATGATTCAGGTGAAAGCTCAGATTCAGGTAACAGGTTAACATACTCAAAAGTGAACACATAAAGACCCCCCAGTGTCATGACAATGAATTAAATCTATGAAATGATTGTCTGTGCATATACATGCAAAAGATGAATGAAGATTTGTGAAGAGCAAGGAATTACTAATCTACATATTATAGTGCTAGAAAATAGAAGACATGCTAAAAACAAAATAAATCAAAAGCCTGCATTACTGGCAATATATTAAAGAAATATAAAGCTGTCTTAAGAGCTACCAATGGCTGAAGAAAAGGATTTGATCAGTAAGAGTCTACACACTGATAGAGAACTCGCTCATGCAAAATTTTAAAAATGAGAATCAAGACCTATTATGTAAAGGTACAGAATCCCAATGATGAATGTAACTGTATTATATACCTAGATTGATCCAATAAACTCAATTAAAAAAAAATCCAAAATAATTTATGTGACTATATCCTAGTAGGGAAAAGGATTTATAGATGCATAACTTCCCCTTTCCAGATGTGGTCTGCACATAGTGACTGCCTTCCAGAGAGTGAAGTCTGAAAAGAGGGAGAGAGAAAGCAAGGACCTACTTCTTTTCCCCATCACCATACCTCCATACTAAGGAGAATCTACCCAGGAAATCTAGACAGGTAAAAAACCAAGATCACCAAAGCTTCCAGTCTAGGGTTGTGTGGAAGACCAGAAGGATAGGTGGTTGGTGGCCTTTCTTATCTAGTCTCCAGATGCAGCTCTGTATTTGGGCAGAACCAAAAGAACTTTGTTTCCCTTCCTCCCCAAGATGCCAAAGTAAGATGGAGACTCTAGACATAGCAGGCTAAGATGCTAATAGTCTCTACCCCAGCTGGCTTAAAGGGCAAAGTTTCCATGACAGTACAACTGAACAAGATGAGGGATCACTACTGCCACTTCTCTAGCACTTACTGAAAAAGTGAAATAGCTCTTCTAGTAAAGTAGAACGGGGATGCTGTCCAGAGGGAAAGGGTATCACAAGCTCTATCTAAGGACACTATTTACAATAGAATGGGGAAGACTTCATACTTATAAACATTTTTTAAAACAATGAAGATCTTTTGAATAACTGAGAGGAGGATGGTAGGTCTTTCATACAAGCAAAAAGGCAAGGCAACCAAAAGCTTTACAGAAAGAATCAAGGAAAAATCCAAATGGAGGCTATGTGGGAGCTCAGTCATCTCTGGAGATAGGATGTGTACACCTGTTGGCTGTGTCTACTCAGGAAATCTGAGCAGGATGTGTGATGGACTAGAAAGGATTGCCCTACTTACACACAGACACATCAACACAGTAAAGAAGCATAACTGGCACACAGTCCCTGATAAAACACTGACTGAACAAGAAGCTCTTTCACCCAAGGGCAACAGAAGCCAAGCTTAAAAGTAAAATCACAATCATATTTACACATGATGTCAGCCAAAAGGCTGAGAAGTGATATAATCATATTTAGAAGGCTGGAAAACTATGAATGCCCAAAGCTGTATCTTTTGGGAAACAATGAGAGACAAAATCCTAAGCTATGACAAATAAATGTGAGCTCCTTGAACTACATGGTTAACAATATCCAATCCATACACATACCCAACAGTAAGAGTAAAAATTTAACTGGCTAAGGAAGCTTAAGAACCGCTGACAAATGGTATAGAAAGGATAAAAATCTCAAATCAATAATTTCAACTTAACAGGGCTTGCTGGCACATGCCTGTAATCCCAGCTAGGGAAACTTAAGTACCTTTAAAAAATGGCATGAAAAGAAGCAAAAACTCAAATCAACAATCTTAACTGGGATTGGTGGCACATGCCTGTAATTCCAGTTACTTGGGGGCAGAGAGGAAGAGAGAAGATGAAAAGGGGGGGGGGAGTAAACCCACAGCAAGTAAAAGGAAGGAAATAGTGAAGACTATAAAATCAAAAGTAAGCTCACTGAGGAAATAATTTCAACAATATTGACAAATGTGTAGTCATACTGACTGGAAGCAAAGTAAGGTGAGAGAGAAAAGAAGAGAGAAGACTCCCATTATCAAAACCAAAATAAAGCAGAGATTTAACTGATCTTATAGAAATTTTAAGGAAAACTAAAAATTAACTGTATGCCAACAAGTAAGATACCTTAGATGAAATGGACAAATTACTAAATGGACAAATAAGAAATAGAAAATTTAAATGAACCTATTATAAGCAAAAAAATTGAATCAGTAATTTAAAACTTCCCTCAAAAAGCACCTGTGTGTATAGATGGTTTCACTGGAAATCTATCTGGCAACATACAAACACGATTTTATATCAAAACTAAATAAAATTAATCACAGAAATGCAAGGTAGCTTTAACAGTCAAAATCCAGCTTATGTAGTCCCTTCTTCCAGTTATCACCTCCTGCGGTTATGGTCAAAGCAGATGAAAATGTTACATGAAAAATAACTTCTAAACTGAGTATCACAGGATGAAATCTCACTCTATCCCACTCAGGACATGAATCATCTCTTTATCCAGGTTGTCTAAGCAATATACTATATCTGCCCACTAATCACTTAATAGTTGTCTGAGAGATCAAATCAACTGTCCAAGGTACAGTGGTACCATGGTTTATGAACTTAATTTGTTTTAAGATTTTGAGGAAGATGGCTATGTTTGTGTTCATGTGGGAAGATGGCTGTGGTCATGTGTGTCACCTGACATCAAGTTTGCAAAGGGATTTTTATGAACCAAAGTATTTGCAAATAGAAGGGTTTGTAAACTGAGGTATTACTGTTTTACAGTGCTTGTGTTCAAGTGTTATGTTACAATGCCTTCACCTCACTTCATCTCATGTAAACAATGTATCATCTCACAGAAATTGCTACCATCACAGGAAGAAGGATAGATACAAAATGAGATATTTTTGGGGGGAAGAAGGGAGGGGAAGGGAGAATAGGAAAGAGAAAATTCACGTAACTTTTTATTATAGTATACTGTCATAACTTAAATTTTATTTGTATTGTTATTGTCTTATTGTGCCTAATTTATAAATTAAACTTTCAATAGGCATATAAACAGGAAAAATAGTGTTTGGTTTGGAAGTACCTGTGGTCTTAGGCATCTACCAGGGATTTTGGAGCATGTTCCATGTGGATAAGGGAGAACTACATTACATAAAATATCACACTAATATAGAATAAAGACTTATCATAATTATGATAATTATCATAATTAAAGAATTACATCATAATTATTTCAACAGATGGAAAAAACAAACTAGGAATAGAAAGGAACTGTCTCAAGTGAAAAATCTGTGAAACACCAGAGGCTAACATCATACTTAAAGATAAAATTCCTCCCCTAAAACAGAACAAAACAAAGGAAGTATTCTTTAATCCCTTCCAATCAACATTGTTCTGCAGATTCTAGCCAGAGTAGGGGTAAGAAAAAGACATAAAAGGCCTCCAAAACATTATGTACTGATAAAACAATCAAGAAGATGTAACAATTATGTACATATACATATCAAAAAACAGAGTCTTAAATAAATGAAGCAAACACTGACAGAAATGAGGGGAGAAATAGTTTCTACAACAGTTGGAAACTTTAATATAACAAGTTCAATAATGGGTAAAATATCAAGATAGAAGACCAAAAAGGAAATAGAGAATTTGAATGCTATATAAACCAAATGGATCATTAAAGATATATAAACTATACTCCATTCCAAAACAGAAACCATTTTCCTCTAAAGTGAACATGGGGCATAATCCACAAAAGGTTATATGTTAAGAAAACAAAACTCAAAAAAATTTTTTGGCTTTTATTTTTATTAGTCCATGTTTGTGGTACATAATTATATTTATTGTGGGGAATTGGTATATATACGTAACACATTTTAATTCTTACTTCATCTCTTTCCTCATGTCTCCATCTCCCCTTCCTGTCTACAAAAGATCTGTCCTCCTCTTTCCTATTATCATTTTTATCTAGCTTTACTATTTATTTATACTTTGAGCCTCTCATGTAATATTTAAACTTGTGTTTATTTAACATTACAGTCTCGAGGTGCATAATTTTTCCACAAATAACTCAAATTTATTGTTTTTATGGCACAGGAGCACTCTACTGTGTATAAATATATTTTCTTCATCCATTCATCTGTTGATGGACATTGAGGCTGCTTCCAAGATTTAGTTATCATGAGATGTACTGTCATAAATGTGCATATGCATATTATTATTATTATTATTATTATTACCATTATTATTAGGCTTTAACTCTTTGGGAAGATACCTAGAAGGGGGAAAATCAGCGTGCTGGAACTGAATTTCTAATCTTAGTTTTTTGAAAGTTTTCAGTGTAATTTCCATAGTAGTCGTACTAGATTACATTCCTACCAACAATGGAGAGGGATGCCTTTTCCCCCACTGCCTCACCAGCGTTTGTGCTTATTTAATTTCTTGATGATTGACATTTCTTCTGCAGTAAGATAGAATCTCAGTGTTGTTTTAATTTGTATTTCTCTAATGGCCAGAGATAATGAACATTTTTTCACGTACTTATTGGCCATTTGTAATACTTCATCTGATAAGTATCTATTCATTTCAGTTGCCCATTTCTTCAGCTATTTTTTTCGGGAGATCTAATTTTTTGAGTACTTTACATATACTAGATATTAGTTCTCTGTCTGAGGAATAGTTGGCAAATCATTTTCCCATTCTGTAGGTTGTTTCTTCCTCTGCTGATTGTTTCCTTTGCTGTGCAGAACCTTTTTAACTATACAATCCCATTTGTTGATTCTTGATATTATTTCTTGTGCAATTTGGTTCTGTTCAGAAAGCCCTTGACTATGCGTTTATCTTTAAATTTTGCTGATTTTATCATCCATCAGATTGTGTTTAATATTTAGATCTTTGAATCTTTTTAATTTTTCATTAGTGCGTGGTGAGAGATGAAGGTCTAGATTCAATTTCTGGCATGTAGTTTTCCCAGCACCAATGAAGAGCTATCTTTCCTTCAGTATATGTTTTTGGCCCCTTTGTGAAAGATCAGATAGCTGAATGTGCCTTGGTTTTTTTCTGCATCCACTATTCTGTCTCACTGATTCACACTGTGTTTTGTTCAGTTACAATGTTGTTTCCTACCACTGTAGCTTTGTAATATAACTTGACATCCAGGATTGTGTTGCCTCTTGCTTTCCTCTCACTGTTCAGGATTGCTTTTGTCATTCTGGGACCTTTCCGGTTTCATATGAAGTTTAGTACTGTTTTCCCTAGTTCAGTGGGGAATGCTGGTGGTATGCATTAAATCTATATATCAGTTTTGGAAGTACGAACATTTTGAAAATAGTTTCTGCCTATCAAGGAACACATGTTACCTTTCCATTTTTCTGTTGTATTATTCAACACCTTCTTTTTTAGAGTATTGTAGAAGAATGCTACAAAGTCCACTACTTAGATTAATTTATAAGTATTTAATTTTTCTTGATGCTATTGTGAATGGCATTATTTTCGTAAAATTTTTTCTCAATTCATTATTGTACAGAGGAATGCTATTGTTTTTGTGTCCTGCTATGTTGCTGAATTTGGTTATTAATTCTAGGGAGTCTTTTGTTGGGATTTCTTTTGTCTTTTATAGAGAGGATCGTGTCTGTATCTTTTTTCTTTCTCTTGCCTGATTGGCTAATGTTTCATAACGTACCATACTGAACAGGAAGGACAGTGGAAAGCCTTGCCTTGTTTCTGACTTTAGATGTTTCCCATTTAATATGATGTTGGCAATAGGTTTGTCATAAGTGGCTTTTTATCAAATTGAGATGAGGTCTTTCTATATCTATTTTCTTTATGGTCTTTATCATGAACAGATGTTTTGTTAAATTTAAGAAGTTTGAAATCATAGGAAATATGTCTTCTGACCTAGATGTCCTCCTAAAGTCTCATGTAATCATAGGCAGGACCTCTGGAAGGTGACTGCATTATATGGTCATTATAGCTAACTTTTGCTGTTACAAGGTAGTCCCTGGTGGGAAGAGGGATGACTGTGAGCTTGACTGGGAAGGTTATATCTCCCTTTCCGGCTCCTCTCTTGGCTTTCTACTTTGTCTGCCATGAAGTAAGCAGCTATTCCTCTACTATGCCACTGTTACATGCCATCCTGCCTTGGAGTCAAAATAATCCTCCCTCCTTTTAGTCACAGGTGTCAGGTATTGTGGCTCAGCAGACCACAATAAAAATTAGCAATTATTAACATTAAGAAGACTGTAGAGCCAGGAGTGGTGGCGCACGCTTGTAATCCCAGCACTTGAGGATGAGGCCAGAGGATCGCTAAGAGTTTGAGACCAGCCTGGGCTACAAAGTGAGTTTCAGGTCAGTCTCAAATACATAGTGAGACCCTGTCTCAAATTTTTTTAAAAAAAAAAAAAAAAAAAAAAAAAAAAAAAAAGACTGGAAAATTCACAAATGTATGGAAATTAACTCACTCTAGACAACAATAAATCATATATAAAATTAAATTCACTCATAATAAAAATTAGAAAATATGTGAGATGAATGTAAACAAAAATAGAGCATACTAGGATGCAGCAAAGGCAGTGATCAAAAGAAATTTTATAGTTGTAAAGGCCTACATTAAAAGAAAGAACATCTTGCTGGAGGTACAGCTCAGAAGTAGAATACATGTGTAAATACGTACTAGTCTCTAGGTTTGATTCCTACCTAGTGTGCCTATCAGGGAAAAAAGACTCAAGGAAAAAGACTAAAAATCAATAACAAAGCTTTATGATTTGGAAAAGGGAGACAATAAATTTAAAAAGCTAACAGGAAGATGGAAATAATAAAAATATTTAAGCAGAGGTAAATAAAATATAGAGAAAACCAGAATTTGATTTTAATTTCAATTAATAAAACTGACATGCTTTTAGATTAACAAATTAGAAAAGATAACTATATCAGCAGAAATGAAAGTGAAAACATTACATTTTATTTTATGAAAATATGGAGCATAAAAGCATTCTACAAAGAACTATGCTAACAAGTTACATAACCTACACGAAATGGACAGATTTCTATAAGTACAGATATTACTAAAGTGACTCGAGATGGAATAGAAAATCAATAATCAAAATATCCCAACAAAGCAAAGTCCAGGACCTTATAGCCCCAGTGGTAAATTTTACCAAACGCTTACAAAAGAGGTTAACAATAACTTACAACTGTTCCCTAAAACAGAAGATGAAGCCAGTTCTTATATATCTGTAATGGTAGCTGCTCAGGGGACTAACACAGGAGGAATGCTTGGACTCAAGAGATTTTTTTTTCACTGAGTTTATTGGTATAATTTAGGTATACAATATAGTTACATTAATCATTAGGATCTTGTACCTTTACATAACATATCTTGGTTCTTATTTTTTCCCATTCCCCCGCCCTCTATTCACCCTCTCCACCCTATTTACAAAGATTTTGTTTTCATGTTTTTCCTTTCATATTTTTTTCTTTTCCCTTCTTAGTTTTTCCCTACTCCTCCCACTTCCCCTACTCCTTTAGAAATTTTCTTCCTATTACACAATATCAATTATACATTTTGATCCATATTTGTACTTTTATATTTTCACACCACAGAAACTATTCAGTATTAAAACATATGTTCTATTAATTTTGCTTAAGAGTAGGGCCTCTATGTGCATCTACTTTTTGGAGAATGACCCATGTGCAGCCAAAAAGAATGTATATTCTGATTTTGTGGGGTGGAACACTCTGTAGACATCTATTAAGTTCATTTGTTCAAAAGCTTGGTTCAGTTCTAGTATTTCGTTGTTGATTTTTTTGTCTAGATGATCTATTTTTGACAGTGGAATACTTAAATCCCCCACTACAACTGTATTAGTGCTTATTTGGTTTTTCATGTCCCTTAATATTTGCTTTATATAGTTGGGGGTATTAGTATTTGGTGCATATATTTATGACTATTATCTCTTCCACTTGAGGAGGAGGACTAGGAGGAGAGAGAGAAGAGGTTGGGGGTTACTTCTTAGTCAAGGTTACTTGTTGGTCAATGAGACTAGTATTGCCATAATAATACACCAGATGAAGATTCCGTAAGATAATAAAATTACAAAGAATCATGCTAACGCTGCCTTGGTGGTTACAGCTGACAGACTTTGACATGATTACCTCAAAGGATGATTTTTTTCACTGCTGCTCACAGGTTCCTATTTATCTTAAACATTCTTACAGATACAGAGAAGTCATTGACAGAGGTTACAGCAGGGACAGTGAACCCTGTCTAGAAAAAGAGACATGCTTTCTGGTATCTTATGTATCTCAGAACTTATGCATCATAAATTTTCCAGAGTAAGTAACAGACTTCTTTTAGTTTTGGATAGCTCTGTTAAAAATTAAATAGAACAAAACAAAATAGAGGGAAAGCAGGATATATTGCTGAAAATAACGATCTTTATTTTTAAAAAAAGGAAAAAAATTGAACTGGGGGGGGAGGGAATTAGAAAGGAAAAGCTATAATATGTGCATGTACCCACTCCCCAAGATGACTATAAGCTACATGAATTGCAAACGTGTAATAATAAATAATATAAAATTTTCTTAAAGTATTCTGAAAAAATATAAAAACACACAGGTTCAAGATTTCCCACCCATAATCTTCCACCAACCAAAAAGATCATGTTTTCTTGTCTCACTGACCTCATTGGCTATGATACTGCCACTGTGCAAAGATCTTCTTGTCTCACTTTTGGTATTCACTTCTGAATTGTTCTGGCAGGACTAAATACATCATTCAAGAGACCATGTAGCAAACTGATTTTAGCCCTAGGAGATGGGTTCAGTTCTGAGTATAGAGCTGACCCTCCAGGACTAGATTTCTACTTGGGTCTAAATGTCTACGAGATTCTTACAAATCCTTAAAGATGATTTATTTGTGAAAGTAGCCATTCTATATTTGGCAGGCATTTTTCTAGCAGAAACATTAAATACGTGTATTTATATAATATATGTTTGTTTTGGAAAATGAAATATTAGTTTGAGATGGGCCATGAGGCATGCAAGTAGAGATAACCAGCAGACAGATACTTGTATGGTTTCATATAAGGTGAGCCTCTAAGTAGAGAGATACTGAGAAGGTGGGGAAGACAGGGTATGTAGTCATATGGAGTTTGAGGAGGGAGAAAACTAAGAGTTGTTTGAGGCTAGGACTATGAAAGATCAGTAATTTGACAGACAGTATTGCCTTCTGTTTCTAAAATTTGCATTTGAGAGGGCTACAAGGAAACCCGCACCTTTAAGATCTAGGTTTCTGTTTAGGGTGAGGCAGTAAAAAGAACTCTCCATGAAGAGACTGGGGTCATCAGAAAGTTTCTTTGGGTTACAGAGGGCACAGGGGAGAGCTTTAGGAAGATCAGTGATAGGAACATGAGCCTAAAGCAGGCTGTGAGGAGACAGTGAGGGGATAACTTGAGGTCACTATGAGAAAGAGTAAGAGTTGTGTTTCAAGATTACAGAGATGAAAAGCTTGCTTAGGTTTCTGAATGGGTGACCCAAATGGGTATGGGAATTTTTTTAAAATACTCTTTCTTTACAGTTTTCTGTGATTCTTTCCCTGTCATTTTCTACTAGTCTTTCTCTGGCCCTTCACTCTCCTTTCTCTTCAGTTCTTGTCTTCCTTTCTGGGTTTCTGTATTTCTGCCTTTGAGCTTTTATCTCTTTCTTGTGATCTGTCATCCCTCTCTTCAGATTTCATTTCTCTCTACCATTCTGTCTCTTGTCTCTTTTTCCTCTCTGTCTGCTCTACCCTCCCTTTCTCTCTTGGTTAGTTCCACTCTGAGTCTCTGTACCTCTTTTATAGTGTCTACTCTCTTTTTTGGGATCTCTGATTCCCTCTAAATCTTTGCAAATTACCATCTGGCTTGAGTCTTCCTCATTCTTTCTTGGTGATGCTTTCTCTCTGGGTCTTTATTACTCCTTTTTTGGAAATTTAAAACAATAAAAATTTCTTCAGTGTTAGTATACTGACCTTTGATTTCTACATTATCTTATTCTGTCCATGTTTGCATATGTATATACATAATAACTTCTAACATTATTAACTTTCCCTATTGCCTTATAATATGTATAGTATGTAATATTGTTTTACTCTACAATACCCTTACAAGATTTTAATTTTAGAATTCTGGAATTTATAAGAATTTAGAATTTGGCTAACTACCATCAATCACTTTTATCTGCAAGCACTTTTCAGCTCTAGGTGGAGGCAGAGTAGGATTTCTGTAAGTTTTAGGCAAATATTTTCATTAATCTTAGTTTGGCTGAATAACACATTTGTTTTGGTGACCTTTTTTACTGTACCTGTTAAAGACTCTTAGGAGATTAGGGATTATCAGGTTTTACCTTGTAATTGAGGGAAAGGATAGTCAGTTTAACTAGGACTAATTAAGCTAAGATACAGACTGGAGTTGTGAGCTACTGTAATTAGTCTAACTGGAACATTTTGTAGGCAGTATACTCTAGATTTCTCAATAAATTTTAGTACCTCTGACTTATTTCAGAGAAGTAGTACTTTTTCCTCTTTAAATCGCTTGTCTGGCTGCCTCATTATTCGTTTTTCTGCAAAAACAGGTTTTTTGAGTGTTCTGAAGGTCTGGATTTAGAATTTTGTGAATTTCAGGTATTCTGTAGAATAGTAATTTTTCCATATTTTGATATTTGGCAGAGCTGGAATGTGAGAGCAACAGACTTTTCTAAATTGTAGCTCACTCTGCAGATCCCTAAGAGTCTAAAGGATATAGTATTAAAAAACAAAGCATGTTATGTTAATTGGTTCCTTTTATTGTAATCAAGTAATAGTTTTCTTAAAGAGAAATTTTTGTAAGTAACCTTTTATGTAAAAATATTTTGTGGTTCATTACAGATTGCTTGGTAAACAGAAGCTCTCCCTCCCACTTGTGTAAGAAATTTTAAATAGCAAAGATGGCAAAGTGAATTCATTCCTTATATAAACATTGTTCTTTTGATAGTACCCATATAGAAGGTTGTATGAAGTTGGGGAAAATGGTACCATTCCTTCTAAGGACCAGTGGGAGACTATGCTTGATTATGCATATCTTCCAAATAAAACTGAGAAACAAGCATGAATAAAAGACCAATTTTCTCATTATGGTTGTTAAAATGTATTAGCTGAAACACATTAATTATATACACCATAATTAGATCTGCAGGCACAGACTTAAACATCTTGCTTAAATGCACAGATATCCTCCAAAATTACAAGCTCTGTTATGGGAGAGATTTCTAAGGAAATTTAAATAGCATTCAATAAAAGGATTAAAAACTGTTACAATAAGAAAAGTTAAGTGGAGTAAAAAAGGACACTAGGCTAGAAATCAACAGGTGCTATGGATCTAAGAATATTAGATATTACGTGTATGAAATCTGAAATCCAATAATGAAGTGAACTTTTTATGGTTGCATTAATTTTGCCAAAAATAATGAAGTAATTTGTTACTTGCCTTGATCCCTCACCCCAAACCAGGGAAGGAAGCAAGAAAACATACAGGTACGCATACACTTGCTCTAAGAAGATGGAAATTGGGAGAAGAGGCAGAAAGAGGCAAAAAGAAATATAGTAGACCAAGGTCAGGCAGAAGAAACTGGTTTTCTTTGCTTCCACCTCCAGAAGTATATCGTACTATACAGCACCTTCTGAAGAGAAAGCTGAAGGGAGGAAAGATGATGTATGGGGGTCTTCAATACAAATATTCTGCTATCCTTTACTTCCACATAATTAAATGTGATCAGCAACAGTAACCACTTATAACAAAGCTTATAATACTACTACACTTTTTCCAACTTTCTCATTGGCAAAACACAAATTTGCTTTCCCACATTTAACCCCACATTTAATCCTCATTCTAGTACTACTGAAGTCCTCACCTTTCCTCTTCTAAGGAAAAATTTTTCCGTTTGACCAAAATTACAATATTCTTCTCTTCAATAAGCAGATAAAATTTCAGAGGTTTACATAAGCACATACGGCAAAGAGAAATATTAAATAAATTTGCTTAAGAACCAAATAGATGCTCAAAAAAGAATAAATTCTCAAAAATTAATTTCCTAGCATAACTAATGTTATTCAATGACTGTATCTTGGGCTCAAAAATCACTGGGGCTTATGGCATGAATTCTTTCATTTGATTAGCAGAACTATTCTGTTGCAAGAGAGGAGGAAAGGGGTTAATCTAGAAGAATAACAAGTCATCACAATATTTAGTACATATTTTCTGTCACACCTACCTTCTCACCACTGGAGTAGAAGAAGTAACGTAATCGGACTATGTTACAGTGATCTAGCTTTCTCATGATCTGGAGCTCTCGGTTCTGAAAAGGAAACATATGAAAATATTTTTTAAGGATAACAGCTATTAATTATAATGGCCAAGAGGATTCTAAAATAATATTAAACACTACAAACAGCAGGCTATGGACATGTTATATAAAAGTATGGTCTGTAGACCATTTCTGATCTGGACTATTATTTATTACGAGTCCATGAACTATATTTTTCAGTGCAGCAATAAGATAAATACCAAGATCAAGAGTATTCAGAATGTTTAATATCAACTTGACAAAATAATTTTAAATTTATGAATATGATAATTAGGACCTGTATTCTTTGTTAAATTTTACTTTTCTAATAATTTGATCTGCATTTTGCAAAAAATGTCAGTCTGGTGAATCAGAAATTATTAAAAAATTGATATTTTACCACAAGAGCATGTGAGGGACTGGTCCATAGTTTGTAAGAAATATCTGAAATGAGCTGTTACTACTGTTATTTTTTCACCTACAATAGTAACTTTAAAAACAAAACAGCAAACAAATGAGCCTGGTGTCATTTGTTTTCCAAGACACATGAAAAACTAGGAGTTTAATTGCATGACAGGGCTGACTTGCTAAGTTTTATTAAAAGTTAAAACATGGCACACTAAAAATGGCATAGATCTGTAGAGATCACAAAAACACTTTTCCCTTTGGAAAGTTTTAAAGTTAGGCTCATTCTTCCTGAAAACAAAACACTAAATACTAGGATAATTACTTAGTACCATATTATTTTTCAGTGATAACTTTCAATAGATTATATAAAGAGGATATATTCCAACAATATACTAGGCTATCAAAAATACCAATATATCATCTAGTGGCCAAATATATACATACATACATACATATATACACATATACATATATTGTTTTTTTTAGTTAGTATAATGATCCAAAGAGCTACAAAACATGAAGTATATACCTGGCAATGAGGGGGAAAAAATGGTGTTATGGTTGGAACTAAGAGACCGTGTGTGTGTGTGTGTGTGTGTGTGTGTGTGTGTGTGTGTGCATAAAAGCCCAGGAGACTGATAGGCAGAACTATTCTAGAGTAAGGTGCCTCTAGTTTTTAGATTAGAGGAGCAGAAATAAGTGACTGTTCCTTTAAACTCACCTTCAGAGATGGATTCATGTATACAGAGAAAATACTGGTATTTTAAATTGTTTCATAAAATATTGAACTGTCATTCTATTACTTGTTATAAAATGCATAATTGAAGCAAAACCAGAATTAGAATACAGTTCAATTACTTTAATAAAGACACTGACTGATGTCAGGCTCAAGCTTTAACTGGAAAGGAGGACAGAGAAAACATTAGCAATTTCACAACTGTCAATTTCTGGTCCGTTCCAAAATGAAGCTGTTTCTGGAAGTATTTCTATACTTTACCAGTTCACATTTTGGTAGCTAGCTTGGAAGACAGATGCCAATAAACCAAGACTCATCCCTGTAATGATGTACAGCTAATAAAACTGATTGTTTTTCACATATACAACTATGTTAAATTGAGTAATTTTTTCAGACTCACTAACCAAGGTAACAAAACTATTAAACTGCTACAATGACAGATGTAGTAGAAGACTGTGCATACTACCTTTAGTGAAAAAGATGCCCAAGAGATTTATGCAGACATAAATATTCATGTACCCTTACTCTTCTGTTTATATATTCTACTTTTCTGGAAAGTATACATAAATTTCCTCATTTTAAAATTCTCTAGGCCTGGGGATGCTATCATTCCCCACTATGACTCAACTCAGGAAGATAGTTTTACCACGGTTACCAAGGAAATCAGAAATTTTACTTTCAGAGGGGGCTACCATCATTTAGAACATAAGGTAAAACCAATGCCTATTGGTACTGGCAATAAAAACAGCAAATCTGATAGGAAACAAAGGAGTAAAAAAGCCTTCATCTCTGCCCCTCTTAGGTTGCAGTCCAGTTGGGAGAAAATGAGAGACACAAGAAGTTACCAGGGAAATCCTAGAAAAGAGAGAGGGAGAAGGGGCAAAATAAATTCCTTACTCACTTCTAGCTGAGTGAGAAGCTATGCACACATGCAGGTGAGACTTGTGAAGGTCATAGAAAAATAAAAGCAAGGCCTACTTGAAAACTGTCTAAATTTTGAATGAATTTTTTAACTCACATAGAGAATGATCATCAAAAATGATGGAAGCCTTACAAACTCAATTATTTGAATACAATCTCTAACCAGTAACTGCGCAGCCACTAACCCAGTGGAGGCATGTGTGCTGTAACCAGCTGTTTGTTTGTTATCATTGAAAGCCCTAAAAGGTTTGCCATCACTGCACTAGGCTGTTCATGCCAAAAGTCACAATGAACCAGGCCAAGAAATGAAAGAACAAAAAATTTAACACAGAATTCAAGAGCTTCTAATTGTTCTGGAGAAAGAATCTACAGATTATAACCAGGCAACTTACAAAAAGAATAATATAGCTAATGCAACTATATTGAGAAGATTTTAAAAAATCATAATCTAGATGGTAACTATATTTTACTGGGATCAAATTGTTATAAACTGAAATGCAAACTGTAATCCCTAGAGCAACCACTAAGAAAAACACGTTCATGCAAACGTGTGTACATCTACATGTGTTGTCTGTGTGAAAATAACTTTAAAATGTTAAATTCAACACCATGCCTAAGATGGTAGATACATTAAACAAAAGAAAGCAGTAAATGGGAAGGAGGAAAAAAAAAAGCATGAGACATACAGAAAACAAATGGCAACATGGGACCAGCAACTTCAACCACATCAGATTACATAAAATGTAAATGAAATAACTATAATAAAAAATTGTTGGGTTGGGGATTTAGTTCAGTAGTGACGCAAGGTCCCAAGTTCCATCCCCAGTACCAAAACAAAAACAAAAAACCTTGCAACTATGTTCTATTTACAGAAGATACACTTTATCTTTTTAGACAGGAGGACACTGGGTAGCTTGGAAATTAAAAGATGTAATGCACAAACAAATAACAACCCAAAGAGTACAATATTATGTGGGACAAGTGGAAGGCTGGGGGGGGCATGAGCCAGCTAGAGGGGCAGTGAGAGATAGAGCAATGAATTTCTTCATAATCTGATGTATCCTTAGCAATTTAATCTTATTTTCTATTTAATAAACGATGTGAACTCTACATTATACCTAGGTCTGACTTCTTCCTTTTAAGTGAAAGTCGTTCATTTTCAATTCTAACCCACTGGTCAGTTACTGTGACTGGAATGTCTTGACCTTCCCTCCACCTACACAGCTCCTACCCATCCTTAAATTGCTTCTTAATTACCACTTCCTTAACCAGGCCATCCTTAGCTGCTCCAACATAGTAATCTCCTCTCATTAGAAACATTGTTTAAAATTTATTACATACTCTTGAGAATGCTTTTTAAGAAAAGCTATAAGAAATCAAACATTACATTATAGGCACACATACATACATAAGACACACACCTTCAATCAACTATTTACAAGTTTGAGAGCAAAATGAATTTTTAAATATTACAGAGCTCTCAAAGCAAGTCACTGTCTTTGGCAACATAATTTCTCCGTTTCTGCAGTAGCTTCTACCTTCTAGTATCTTTCATATCTTAGACAGTAGTCACAAGTCCCAAGCAGTCAGCTCTGAGGGGGGAAGAAAAAAATGCAACAGAAAACAACTTCATATACAGAACTTAAGACTTTTTAAAAAACTTGAAACAGAGAAGATAAAAGAATATATGTCATTCCCAATTTACTTGAAAAACAAAATGCCTACTCAAGATGGAATAAAATACATAATGACAAAATTTGAAAGTCACATTTAGAGGAAAAATTTATCCATTAACCAATAAAATATATCCATTTCTAAGGTGGACACAGAGGCTTTTGTTCATTTTTATATCACTTGCCACCTCACTCTTAAAGAAGAAAAACTTCTAGAAACTAAAAGTGTGGAATCAAGGTTTCCCAGAAGGGCTGTTTATGTAAAATTATTATGTAAAGTTCAAGAAAGGAAAAGTGAAATTTTAGGTAAAGAAACAATTGGTAAACTTAATAATGTGGGTGTACCGTGGGAATCATACGGCTGTTAATCATTGTTTTTTATTTCCCAAAGCTTATTCTTTTGGGAGATCTTCCCCCTACCACACAAAGCTCTATTTCCATAACATCTACTAAAACAGGACTCACTTCAAAGATTTTGCTTTAAAGAATATTTTACTGAAATATATCTTTGGCAAAAATGGAGGTTACCCAGAGTTCTTAGTAATCATAGTAGGACTAAAAAAGTGCTTAATCCATGACTAAACCTTTGATTCCACAGTAAACACAGCTGCACCAAAAAAACTCTAGAGTTGACTTAAAAAACAATCACCTCCAAATTAACTCCCTATGCACAAATATTTTGCTTCAAATATTTTGAAGTCACGTATTAGAACCAGGGTGTTGAGTATGCAAAACTGTATAGCCCTCAAAGGTTCCATATTTTAATGGGTAAAGAAAATAACAACTTCATCACAGCATGATTAAGTCTCACTCAGAAAGTATTACAGATGAGTATGGAGAAGAGATAATAAAAATTTAATTATTTAATTAATAATTCTGAAAAGGAGTCAGGTGACAAGTTTTAAGTACAAGAGTACTTGTACAAGTTGGAAGTTGAAGAGTTTAAATATTATAAGCCATAAAGAACCACTGATGTGCTTTAAGCAAGGGGATCTGTTTTGGGACAATCACAGAAAGGGTTACTACTCAAATTAGGGGAACATAAATAGAACTAGGGCCAGCACTGAGATAGAAACAGTGAAGACACATCTGAGAAGCAAGATCAAGAGTTATTTGATCACCTACTGCTCTTGGACTGATAACTGGAAGAGGGGAGGTGATAACCAAGAGGCTCCTTACTCTGTGACTATTAACATGGCAGTAGGGTTCACTGACCTAGGAAGCCGGAAAACACAAGGGAATGAGCTGAGTTTCCAACATGCTCAATTTGAAATGACTGGGGGACATTAAAATGGAAACATCCAGAAAGCAATCTGAGTATGTTTAACTTGTTGGGAACGGTGGTGCACACCTGTAATCTTAGCCCTTGGGAGGCTGAGGCAGGAGGAACATTTCAACTTGGAGGCTAGCCTGGGCTACATAGTTAAAGCCAGCTTGAACTACACAGTGAGACCCTGTCTCAAAAAATAAAGCAAACAAATGAGTATGTTCAACTTACCCATTAGCTACTAGAGATTTAGATGATTTCATTTCTTCTTTTTTCTTTTTTTTGGGGGGGGTGGGTACCGGGGATTGAACTCCAGTCCTTGCACTTGCAACGCAGGTTGCAGAACTAAATCCCAGACCCAAGATTTAGACGATTTCTGAAGCCACAGAAACATATTAAATAGTGTGCAAAATAAGAAAACATGGCCAAACTCCCAAGTAGAAAAATAATCTATGAAGGACACCAAAAAGAAATGGGTCACAAAGTAGATCCTAAACAATGCTGTCACATAAGCCCCAAGAATGTTAAGATATTCAAGAAAAAATTCTGAAGAACACCTATATTAAAGCAGATAAAGGAAAATGAATAAAAGAGACTAAGAATGAAAGCTGACAGAGAAGAACTCAAAAATTAACAAAACTTGGCAAACTTTTCTATAAAGGAATAGATAATAAATTCTTCAGGCTTTCAAGCCATATGAATGAACTCTATTCTAATTACTCAACTCTGTAGTAGTAGTGGAAGAGTAGTCATCAGTTATATGTAAAGGGTTAGTGTTCCAATAAAAATTTATAAAAAACAGGAGGCCCACTGTTTGCTTATCCCTGATCTAAAAACTAAGAAAAGTGTTGCTCATATTCAATCTCAATCTGTACTTAAGACTATAAATAAGCATATAGTATGTGTATCACATACATAGACTTTCTAGATTAAGCAACTAAAGTTCTAGCAATTTATGATTAACATCTGCCTTTTATATAACTATAATGTGAAAATGAAAATCTTACTTGTAGATCATAATTGTAAAGTAATCTACTGCCCAGGTAGGCTTACAATATTTTATAGCAAAACCTCAATTTATACAAGCAAGATTTATGTACACTACACTTTTCCAAATCAGCTACACAAACAAATGCTGCACAAAAAACGTGGCCAGCACAAAAAGATCAATGGATGAAAAACATCAGGAAAAATGTCTCCAGGATGAGTGGGGCTGGAATTTTCCAGTTAGATCTTATTTTGGGGGAAGAGAGATTATTGAAGTAGATATAAACCTTAGACTCTTAGATTCAGAGGCCCTACCATGCAAGTAAATTGTAACTTAAATGTATATTCCTTAAATCGTACATCTTCAGAGTCAATGTATTATTAGCAATAGTAATGATAGCACTAACAACAATAGAACACAGAAAATTTACTGTGATCCAGGCACTGTGCTAAGAGCTTTAGCTTCCTAACCTCATTTTAATTATTTCTACAAACCTATCCATTAGGTAACATTATTATCCCTACTTCAGAGGGATGACAGATATGAAAAGGTTAAGGAATTTGCTGGCAAACAGTAGACGCAAGATTAAATCAGGTTTGTCAGACTTCACTGTCTTATCTAACTCAATGAAATAAAACTCAATTCCATCCAACTTTCATTTATTACTCTATGATTGGGGAATATGACAAGCAGACCTCAGTACTGAAAGAGGTAAGAACTGTTAAGTATGCAAATAAAAATTTAATACAACAGAAAATATTAAGTGCCATTAAAATATTTTTTAAGTGATGTGAGAATGCCAAAAACCAGAACACTTCCACTTAGAGATTAAAAGCCCCCCCCACAAAGCACAGTGTTGGAATACAGGCAAAATTCCCTCTGGGGGCCATCTGCCTTCTGAATACACAACTTTTTTCTTACTAAGAAAAAAATAGCAAAGAGGACACTATCCTACATACCTGTAGAACAGAACCCAACCAAAATCTCAGGATACTGCAGAGTGTATGGCTTTGTGCAATAACAGATGATCAGTTGATCACTCCTTCCCATCCTGAAGTATTTTCTTCTAATATTTTCCAGGACACATTTGGGTATCCTCCTTCCTCACTAGCTAGATTTAGTTTTCTTTGCCATTTCTTCCTAATCTATTTCCTAAACATTGAAGAAGTCACTCTCTTGCCTCTTTTTAGCTGTCTCAATTAGCTCTCTAATCTAGGGCTTGAATCTGATGTATACCCGTTGTATATCCCCAGACTTCAGCCAACCACCTACTTGACAAAACATCTGAGTCTAATATAAATTACAACTTAACATGTCATAAGCAAAATTCCTGATCTCCCTTAAACTTGCTCCATCCATAGCCTTCCCATCTCAACTGTTGGCAATTCCACCATTCCAGCTGCTCAAGCCAAAATGTCATAGTCCATCTGCCAATAAATCCTGTTGGCTCCACATTCAAAGTATACACAGGATCCGGCTAGGGATTTAGCTCACTGGCATCACACCCGTCTCTCTAGCGCAAGGTCCTAAATTTGATCCTCTGTGCAACCCTCCCCGCCAAGTATATCCAGGATCCCAGCCATTGCACTCTTCGCCATTCATCCCAAAGAAATGGAAATTTATGTTCACATGGAAACCTGCACATGAATGTTCAAAGCAACTTCATTCAGAATAGCCACCAGTTGTCATTCCCTGGATGAACTGTGGTACATTACTACCACAGAATAGTATACTGCTCAGCTACAAAAAAGGAAATAATTATTGCTACATGCAACAACATGGATAAATTTTCAGGGAGCAAGACTGAACCAAAACAAAAGTAAAAAAAGCCACTCCCAAATGTTACATTCTTAAAAAGAAGCATACAAATGAAGAAGAGATTAGAGGTTATATTGAATGTTAGAAGTAGAAAGCTGGCAAGGAGAAAAGACAGTGTATTTATAAAGGGAAGCAAGAGGATCCTTGTGATGTTTCATGTTTTGACTGTGATTATGAATATAAAAATCTGTAATAAACCTGCACAGAACTAAATACACATATATTCTCTCTCTCTCTCTCTCTCTCTCTCTCTCTCTCTCTCACACACACACACACACACACACACACACACACGAGTACAAAAAATCTGGGGAAACCTGGTTTTATCAATTTCAACATCATGATTGTGCACTATAGTTTTGCAAGATGTGATCACTGAAGGAAACTGGGTAAAGGGTATGTGTGTTTGTGCACAGAAATAGCAATTGTGCTCAGGGCCTTCACACCAAGCTACAACCCCAGCCCATTTTCTATTTTTTGAGACAGGGTCTCTTCAAGTAGCTAAGTTGCCCAGGCTAGGCTCAAGCTTGCACTCTCCTGCTTTAGTCTTCCATATTTCTTACAATTTCATAAATACATGAGCATCTAGTCCCCTCTACTTTAAGTGTTTCCTCAAGTTCTACCTTTTCACATCATTTTAAATTACAACTTCAGTACCATTCAGTACAGCATTCCTTATGTCCCCTCTAGTCTTCATTTTTCACCAGAGTAACGAAACACCTGACACAGTATAGTTATTTTATATATTTATTCATTGTCCATCTCTCCCCACTAGAATATAAGCTTTAAAATGGGATAACATTTTGACCTACTTTGGTTATTGCTGTCATAACTCATTGCACAATCCTACCCTAAATCAACTCAATAATCAATTGCTAAGTATTTAGGTCAATGATGTAAAATACCCCTATCTTTTAAAAATATACAATAAATTTCATTTTAAGAAATGTCACCACCAGCAGAAAAATAAAAGGGACCCGGAGTGGCAAATATGTAAGTTTCCACATTGTGAATCTCCACCCCTCACTAAACACCTGAGACTATTTCCCATTCAAGGGAGCAAAGTTGTGTTTCCCTATCTCAAATCACTGTTCAAATGATCAATAAAGATTAAGAATTGGTAAGAGCCCTATATTCAAATTATAATTTAGTAGGTCGAAAAATTACTTTTCAAGCCAAGGTCGGGCCCAGTGAAAATTGTGCACATACACACCAGGGCTCATCTTCTTTACTGTTAGCACATTAAAATTTTGATGAGACAAATAAAATCTTATTCTATGCCTTCAAACCCAGGGTGACTTTCTTTAAAATAAACCTTTGCCTTCAGCTGATGTGCTAATAGGGATACACCAACACAGATAATAAAATAATGTACTACTTATTGTCTGTGAAGTCCTTTATTTACATACACTCTTAAATCAAGGAGACACAGTAATTATCTTAATAAAGTGTTACAAAAAGTATTAATTTGAAGAAACCTTCTAATCTGAGTAAAAATTCTTCACAAAGTCCCTTAACAATAAGAAAAACAAGCCAGGATCTAGCTCAGTGGTTCCACCACCTGCCTTGCAAGCACAAGGTCCCGAGTTTGATGCTCAGTACCAAAAAAACCAAAACACACAAACACACACACACACACACACACACAAACACGAACTTTTCCTTGTGAATATAAAAGCATCATAGATCTCTCTTATTATATATAGCTTGTGTCTAGATGTCCCCCCAAAACCTTAAGTGGTCATAGGAGTTTGGGGAGGTGGTTGGCATGTGGTGCTGGTTAAGGGTGCCCCACCTTGGATGTGGGTGGCATCATTCAATAGGCTTACAGCCTGAGTAGAATATAAAGACAGCAAATGCTGCTGCTACTTTGTTTGCTGCCTTCTGCCTGCCCTACTTTGCCATGGAGTATTTCTCCTCTTGTGTTGTCCCTCTGTCATATCATCCGATCTTGGAGCCAGCTGACTATGAACTGAAACCTCTACAAACTCTTAGTTACAATAAACCTTTTCCCCTTTAACTTTGGGTGTCAGATATTTTGTCTCATAAAGTACGGGACTTTCTATGAGAAAAGTAACCAAGAAAACGCCAAATAAACAAAAGAATGAGGGGTTTATCACTATGAGATCTGATATACAAGAAGTGCTAAAGAGAGTTTAAACTGAAGTAAACACACATCAACAGTAACACAAAAACATTAAAAGTACAAAGCTCACTGGTATTAATAAATACATAAAAATATAATAATAGTAGCATGTAAATTACTTGTAATCCTAGTATAAAAATTAAAAGATAAAGGTATAAAGATTAACTATAACCACAAAGTTTTGTTGATACACAATACAAAGTAAAATAATATAGATTTCATATACAACTGAAGTTAACAGCTCCAATTATACTACAAAAGCAATTAAGAGGTTGGAGAAAAAACCCACAGCAGATCCACAAAATACAGAGAAACAAGGCATATCCCTGCAAAGAATCATCAAACCAAAAAGAAAAAAAGAGAACCAGAAAACAAAATGACATCACAGTAACTGTTGCATATTTAAATGGCTTAAAATCACTAATCAAAATAAACAGAGTAAACTGTATACAAATTGTATAACTGATAATGTGAAATAGGAAGAAAAAGGCTAAAAATGCAGAGGAAGTGGGAAAGGGAGGGGAAAGGAAATAAAGGAAAAGAAAAAATATGAGAAAATGAAAAAATGGAAACAAAGTCTTTGTAAATAGGGAAGGGTGGAGGGGTTTGAAGGGAGGGCAGGGGTATGGGGAAAAAATGAGAACCAAGATCTGTCATGTGAGGGTACAAGATCCCAATGATGAATGTAACTGCACTGTATACTTAAAAAGTACCAAAAACTCAATAAGATTAAAATAAATATATAAATAGAGTAGCTGAATGGATAAACAAAAAAAGAGCCAATTACATACTGTGTATAAGACTCACCCTGTAATTAAGGACATACATAAGCTCAAAGTGAAAAGGTGGAAAAGATATTCCAAGCAAATGGTAACCAAAAATAGCTATATGGTGATGTAACAGACAAAATAAATCTAAGTGAAAACTTGTCACAAGAAACAAGGATCATTAAATAACGATAAAACGTTCAATTCAATAGGAAAATATAAATGTACAAAAATATGTCCACCCAACATCAAAGCACCTAAATATATAAAGAAAATACAGATGTTAAGAAAGAAATACAGCATTATCCTAATATGATAATATAGGAGACATGAGCCGGGCGTGGTGGCGCATGACTGTAATCCCAGCACTTGGGAGGCTGAAGCAGGAGATCACTGTGTGTTTGAGACCAGCCTGGGCTACACAGTGAGTTCCAGGTCAGTCTCACTACATAGTGAGTCCCTGTCTCCAAAAAAAAAAGGGAGACATGAAAATCCCATTTCAATAACAGATAAAACAGAAAATCAATAAAGATCAGCAGGCATGAACAAGATTATATATAACATAGGTACCTAACAAGCATACAAAGCATTCCACCCAAAGGCACCAAAATACACATTCTTTTCAAGCACACACAGAATGTTCTCTAAGCAGAATACATGCTAGGTCACAAGGTTTAACAAATTTAGTAAGACAAATCATTTCAAGCATCTTTTCTAGCCACAATATAATAAAACTAGAAATCAACAGTAACAGGTGCCAGGAGACTAGCTTGAAACCACAATGAGCAGGCTTTAGATATTATTGATTTGGCTTCTAATTCGGCTACTGATTAAAATCAGGAATCATTTCAAGCCCTAAGTGTGAATTGCTAAATGAGCCTTCTTTGGCTGGTGTACAGAAACAGATTTTCCTATGCCAATGGTCACAATTGAGGACTCAATGATCAATGAGGTTGTGACATCTCTAATAGCAAGGAAACACTAGCGAAGAATTATGACTGTACAGCCATTCTCCAAGATCAAACATTAGCTTACATAACTCAAGTGGCTTGTATGAATACAAAACTGTATGAATACAGTTACTCCCCTTTTACAGCATGGCTCATTAGTGAATTATTTCTGCTATTCCCTACATCTGCCTTTACATGCCCTTTACTATATTGTATAATCATAAATACTGACTAATCCAGAGATCTTGGCCATACTCAGGATAGAGCTAAAACTCAGGTTTTAGCCAAGATAAACTATCATTTGTTATTCTTTATATATTATTCTTTCATCCTTGTTGTAACCTCATCAAGGCGATCAGGCATCCCTCATAACTAACTGGCGGGGATAATAACCCAATAAACAGGGAACTGGAGAAACTAGCAAATGGGAATTAAACCATATACTTTCTTTCTTTTTGTGGGGGTACCAGGGATCCAACTCAGGCCCTTGCGCTTGCGAGGCAGGTGGTGGAAACACTGAGCCAAATCCTGGCCCTAAACCATATACTTTTAAACAACCACTGTATGAAAGAAATCAAATGGAAAATTGGAAAATATTTCAGGACAAATGAAAACAAAAACACAACATACCAAAATTTATGAAATACAGCAAAAACAGTACAAAGAAAGGCATTTATAGCAATAAATATTTATATTAAAAAACAAAGATCGGGCTGGGGATTTAGCTTAGTGGTGTTGAGATTGCCTCGCAAGTGCAAGGTCCTGAGTTTGATCCTCCAGCACTGCAAAAAACAAAAACAAAAAAACAAAAATCTCAATCTAAATTTATCACTCAAGAAACTACAAAAGGAAAAATAAAGTAGGCCCCAAAATGGTAGAAAGAAGGAAAATAATGAGAGCAAAAATAAATGAACTGTAAACAGAAAATGGGGCAAAAATTAATGGAACTGGGAGTTGGTTTCTTGAAAATATAAACAAAATCTTTGGCTAAACTACGAAAAAGAGAAGATTTAAACTAAAATGAGTAAGAAGAGATATTATACCAATGTCATAGAAAACATTATAAGGGACAATGAGCAAATTATGTACCAACAAACTTAGAATAATTACATACATTCAGAGAAATGTACAATGCAGCAAGAGAGAATCAGTAAGAAACAGAAAGCCTAGACAGATTGGTAACAAATAAGGAAACTCAATTATTAATTAAAAACAACAAAAACAGATCAAGACCAGTTCGCTTTCTAAGTGTATTTGAGCAAACATTTAAACTAGAATATATCCATAAAACAGAAGGGAACACATATAAATTCATCATCATCCTAAAATAAACATTAAGGACACCAAAAGGAGGAAAACTAAGGGCCAATATCCAACATGAACATAGATACAAAAATCTTCCAAAAAATTAGCCAACTAAATTTAACAGCACATGGAAAGAATCATGTACCACAAAAAAGTACAATTTATCCTTGAGATGCAAGAGTGACTTGACCAGTGTAAATCAATTGATATTATACCCACATTAACAGAATGAAAGCCAATTAATTACGAGACGAGCTTACAGTAGAAGCAGAAGAAGCATTTGACAAAGTTCATTACCCTTGATGATAAAAACTCTATGGGAGAAACCTACCTCAATACAATAAAAGACATATAGGGAAAGTATACAAATACACTATAGTTTTAAATACACATACTCACACAGGAACACACACACACTGGAGCTCTCTTCTCCAAGATCCTAAGGAATTAAGCAAGGATGCTCACTCCAGTGACGCAAAGCAACTCAGCACTGGAGTCTCAGTTACAATAATTAGGCAAGAGACAGAAATTAAAGTTATCCAAATGAAAGAATTAAAATTATGTTTGCAGAAGAATCTGCAAATAACCTGGTAGAAAAATTAACTGATGAATAAAGACATAGGACACCAAAGCAACATATAAAAATCAGCTGTGTTTCTATACACCAGCAACAAATTATCTAAAAGGAATCTAAGAAAACAACCCCATTTACAATAGCACCAAAAAAAAAAAAATACATAAGAATTAACGAAGGATCTAGGTGCAGTGGCACATACCTTTAATCCCAGCACTTTAAAAGGCTGAGGCAGGAGGATCGCAAATTCAAGACCAGCTGGGCAACTTAGCGAAGCCCTGTCTTAAAATAAAAACAATTTTTAAAAGGGTTGGAGGTGTGGCTCAGTGAAAGGGCCCTGGGTTTAAACCCTAGTACAATACCATGGGGGGTGGGGCAATGAAGGAGGTGAAAAACTAAGCTGAAAAGCATAAAACACTGATGAAAGAAATTAAAACAATACAAATAAATGGGAAGACACCCTATGTCCACAGATTAGAAGTCTAATTTTATAAAAGTATCGCCATTTACAGATTCAATGCAACCTGTATCAAATTTCTAAAGAATTTTTTTACAAAAATAGAAAAAAAATTCACACAGAACCACAAAAGACCCTAAATAGCCAAAGCAATTCTAAGCAAGTTGGAAGCATCACATTTCCTGATTTCAAATTATTTTACAAAGATATAATAATCAAATCAGTGTGATATTAGCATAAAAGACAGACAGACAGACACACGCACACACACTAATGCAATAGAACAGAAAATCCAGAAAGAAATCTGTAAAAGTCAAGTGATCTTTGACGAGTATGCCAAGAATACACAAACAGGAAATGTCAGCCTCTTCAATTAATAGTGCTGGAAAAACTAGATATCAAATCGACAAGAATGAAAGTGGATCCCATCTTATAACACACTTATAAAAACAGAAAGTGGACTGAAGACTTACTCTGAAATGATAAAACTTCTAGAAAAAAAAAAAAAACAGAAAAAAGTTTCCTAATGTTGCTCTTGGCAATGATTTCCTGTATATGACAACCAAAAAGCAGGGTGATAAAAGCAAAAACAAGTAGGGCATCAAATTAAAAAGCCTCTGCACAGGAAAGAAAACCTATAGATTGGGAGAGAACATTATTAATCACATGTCTGACAAGGGATACATAAGGAATTCCTACAACTCCAGACCAAAAAACAAGACAACAGTAGCAATGAAACACTCCAATTTTAAAAAATCAGAAGATATGAACAAAGAAGATATTCTAATGGCTAACAGATACATTTTAAAAGGCTCAACATGGCAAATCAGCAGAGAAATACAAATCACATGTTAGGATAGTTATTACAAAAAAAGAAGAGAA